>NW_026607135.1:0-197500 GCF_029890125.1 Rhinichthys klamathensis goyatoka | reverse complement strand
AATAACATTTTAAAGGTAGGCTATGCCGTCTTCAACCAACATGATTTTAATTAATCTCAAACCTTGCTAATTCTGTCAGTATTAGTATACGTTCACTGATTCTTGCTTCTCTCTTTTCTGTCTTTCTTTTCATGTGAACTGAGTAGGCTACACATGATTACATTAATAAAAAATAATCTTTATTTCTATTCAATTTTTGCCTTGTGATGTAAATAAAATAAGAGAGTGGTAGCCTAAATGTTACGGACATATTATGATGGTACAGTTCAGCCTATTATTGATTTTTATTTCCTCTTCCCTTTTATCCAAAGAGATGGAACTATTTGCACTGTATTAATCAATGGGAAATACATCATGCTAAAATAATCTTTCATATAGGTCCGTGTGGGTCGCTTGCAAGTCGCAGCAGCACGAATTACGTGACCAGCAACATATTTCTGCTTCAAATACTGTGCATAGTTAACAGTGAGTGGTGGTTTCAGACATTATTTTATTAAAGTGCATTTGTCAGTGCCGCACTCGTACTGACTCTTATTCTGCCTGACAGAAAGAAAAGCTCGTACTGAAGGCGGAGCGGTTTGACCAATCAGATGAAAGGGTCGTGTCAGCGCGCTCACGTGTGCAAATGAAATATCGAACCCATAAACCGATTTGTAAACCACAAACGAAAAATGAAAAATCGAGCCAAAATCTCATTTTTCGTTTTTTAAACTAAACAAAAAAACGAATAAACGAGATGGTTTTCATTTCTCGTTATTCCATTCCAAACAGGAAATGAAATGATCAAAAAGTACACGGACCAACTATCTTACCCTTTATTTGGAATTATAAAAATCATAGAATTTAAAGCAAATACATCTTTCCAAACCCAGAAAGCCAGGGGGTCTTGCTTTTCCGGACTTCCGCTGCTATTACTGGGCAGCTAACCTCAGAATTATATCAATAATATTAAATGATAAAAGTGGACAACTGGACTGGCTCAGACTAGAACAGGATGAATGTACCCCCTACGATCTTGGTGCTGTGATTCTTTCACCAACGAGCTGTAAAAAAGAAATCTACAGATGCAGCCCTGTCATTAGTAGTATGATCCGTATTTGGAAACAAATTAGAATTCATTTTGGGGTGGAGACGTTACCTTTATCAATTCCCATAGCTGACAATCCCTCTTTTATACCCTCCATATTGGATAAAGGTTTTCAGCAATGGAGCGAATCAGGAATTCACGCAGTAAGGGATCTGTATCAAGATGGTACATTCGACTCCTTTGAAAAATTTCGGGAGAAATACAAACTTCATAGAAGTAATTTTTTTAGGTTCTTGCAAGTCAGGAACTATGTACAATCTTACTTAAACAGGCTCTCTACAATTAGCCCTTCTTGTCTGGACACCTGCCTTAATTACTATTTTGGCAAAGGGAAAATGATTTCCTGCATTTATAACACCCTCCAGGCCTCCCAATTGCCTGTTACATCTTCAATCAAGAGTCTATGGGACGAAGAATTAGGGTCAGAGATTTCTGATGAGTTATGGGCTGATAGCCTGGAAGAGATTAATAGATGTTCTATAAACTCCAGACATTGCCTCATTCAGTTTAAAATCTTGCATAGACTACACTATTCTAAAACAAAATTATCCAGAATATTTCCAGCTGTCTCCCCAAAGTGGGATAAATGCAAGACGGCGGATGCGACCCTGCTTCACAGTTATGCAGTTTGTCCTAATCTTCAAAACGTCTGGTGCAAGATTTTCAATGTCATCTCTGAAATCACAAATCAATATATTTGAACCAGATGAGTTTTTAATTGTGTTCGGGGTTTCAAGACATGAGCTCTGCTTGTCCAAGTCTCAACAACAATTTCTTTCCTATGGGCTTTTAACAGCCAAAAAGCTTATTTTAACTTTCTGGAAAAGCGAATTGCCGTCATCTTTCCAGCTATGGCTCGACGAACTCACAAATACTCTTCATCTGGAACGTATACGGCTCCATATAAGAAATAAAAGACAACAGTTTGCTAAAATTTGGGAACCCTTCAGACTTGGAGGAAAGAGATGTTGACTCAACTTGAGTTGGACCTGAGACAACTCCAATGTTGGTAGCTGTTTTATTATTTATTTATTTTGTTTTTCTGTTTAAGTACTCCTCTCCATGCAGTGCATATCAGGCGGAAGGGGAGGGTGGGAGTTCTAGTAGTTTTGTTTTAAAAGTTTCGGTATGCTGGAATATAAGCATATGTTTGTGTGTAGGTGGCATGTACATGTATAGGCATGTTAATGAATATGTGTATGCGTACAATTGTATGTATAGGCTACATATGAATATACACTCACCGGCCACTTTATTAGGTACCCCATGCTAGTAACGGGTTGGACCCCCTTTTGCCTTCAGAACTGCCTCAATTCTTCGTGGCATAGATTCAACAAGGTGCTGGAAGCATTCCTCAGGGAGTTTGGTCCATATTGACATGATGGCATCACACAGTTGCCGCAGATTTGTCGGCTGCACATCCATGATGCGAATCTCCCGTTCCACCACATCCCAAAGATGCTCTATTGGGTTGAGATTTGGTGACTGTGGAGGCCATTTTAGTACAGTGAACTCATTGTCATGTTCAAGAAACCAATTTGAAATGATTAGAGCTTTGTGACATGGTGGAAGTAGCCATCAGAGGATGGGTACATGGTGGCCATAAAGGGATGGACATGGTCAGAAACAATGCTCAGGTAGGCCGTGGCATTTAAACGATGCCCAATTGGCCCTAAGGGGCCTAAAGTGTGCCAGGAAAACATCCCCCACACCATTACACCACCACCACCAGCCTGCACAGTGGTAACAAGGCATGATGGTTCCATGTTCTCATTCTGTTTACGCCAAATTCTGACTCTAACATCTGAATGTCTCAACAGAAATCGAGACTCATCAGACCAGGCAACATTTTTCCAGTCTTCAACTGTTCAATTTTGGTGAGCTCTTGCAAATTGTAGCCTCTTTTTCCTATTTGTAGTGGAGATGAGTGGTACCCGGTGGAGTCTTCTGCTGTTGTAGCCCATCCGCCTCAAGGTTGTGCGTTTTGTGGCTTCACAAATGCTTTGCTGCATACCTCGGTTGTAACGAGTGGTTATTTCAGTCACTGTTGCCCTTCTATCAGCTCGAACCAGTCTGGCCATTCTCCTCTGACCTCTGGCATCAACAAGGCATTTCCGCCCACAGAACTGCCGCTCACTGGAAGTTTTTTCTTTTTCGGACCATTCTCTGTAAACCCTAGAGATGGTTGTGCGTGAAAATCCCAGTAGATTAGCAGTTTCTGAAATACTCAGACCAGCCCTTCTGGCACCAACAATCATGCCACGTTCAAAGTCACTCAAATCACCTTTCTTCCCCATACTGATGCTCGGTTTGAACTGCAGGAGATTGTCTTTACCATGTCTACATGCCTAAATGCACTGAGTTGCCCCATGTGATTGGCTGCTTAGAAATTAAGTGTTAACGAGCAGTTGGACAGGTGTATCTAATAAAGTGGCCGGTGAGTGTATGTATATAATTAATAACTGCAGAAGGAACTATACTATCCTGTTAGATTTTTGTATATATAAGGAAAAGACGGAGGATCTTTGGATATATTTTCTGTGAAGCTTATTTGTACTCTTTATATTTCTCCAATGAAAAAAAGAATGCATCAAGCTTGCACTTCATTTGTTCCCATTTTGCAACATCAAAGTGTATTCTCTCTAGGTGGTAGTCTTCTTTAAATCACACCAGGACATACCTCAGAGACCAAGCTGCCCCATTATTTGATAATGATGGGCATGACACTCTTTTAATTTATAGCTGCCATCAGCCTGCTTGCAAAGGTAGGGACACTGTGAAGCTATTCTTGGAAGGACACTTAATTTCTAAAAGCCCGTGTTTTGAGCTTTCACTCCCTCTTTCTATCACCTTATGGTCAGGTGACGTACCAAGGTGTGGGGCATTGGGATTTACAACAAAACCACATGGATACACTAGATGACCTGTGAGATTGGTGTAATGTATTGCTGCTATAGGCTCTTGTTCTATGCCTCTTTTCATAGCCTTAGTTTGAACTGATCCTGCGCTCTTTAAACTTTTTGCTAGTTTTTCATGGTCAGCTCTCCTAGAGCAGATTCTTTAAAAAGAAGTTGATGTGATTCGGCCAGACCTTGCGTTAAACCATAAGTTGTTTGTGTTCTGTTCTCTGGTCTCCTGTTCCAGAGCTATAGAATCAGGCAAAGAAATGCTCAGTTCTGTGTAATGATGCATGGCACTTTCATTCAGCACTGTGCAGAAGCCAGTAGGTTGGGATGGCAGGGGAAAGTTGGGCAGGTCATCTGGTTGTCTAACTGTATCTGCTCCAGGGTCAACACAAGGCTCTCCATTTTGACTCTCCAGTGGCAGCTGTAAAAGGTGAGAACAATAAATTATAATCATTAATGTGCAAACATATTTTTCTTTACAGAGAGTCCTGAGCACCCCCCACTTCCTGGATGCCAGCTGAAAAGGGAGCCTGAGGGGCCTTTTCTGTATGCTTCTTTTACGGTGTTTCCTGAGTTTGGTCTTTTAATACCACTGTCTTAATTAATCGTGTTGCATTCATATTCTGTGCTCAACTGCTTTTCTGTAGTATACATTATTAGTATGGTGTTTACTAAGTTTGATAATATCATTTATTTATTTTAATATCAGTAATGCATTAAGCCATGTTAGAGTTTCAGAACATCCACGAGGAGGCGGGTTCCGTGACATTTAGCATTTTAACGCTCTGAATGTGCTCAGCAGCGCCCCCTTTGTACCCTTGAAGTGGTCTTCCGCGAAGCCCGCATAGATGCAGGCTCCACGCACTTTAACTACCCAGGAATCCTTGCGAAAGGCCAATCAGACAACGGATGGGAGGAGATTTCGCTCACGGACAATTGTTAACATGGCTGAGAAGAAAATATTTAAGTGTAATTATCATTACGGTTTTTATGACAAGTTTATACAAACATTATGATCATCGACCAGTGGTTGATGTCTCAAACATAGGCTAATAATAGCGAGCTGAATAATACGATCGCATTATGATTCATTAAATAAATAGAACAGAATGTCAGGGCTTTACTGAGTCATATGTAAACACAACAACAATAGGCAGCATATTTCCCCGAACCTGTAGCTCCTGTCCATAACAACAATCAGACCGTCTTCCTGTTTCCGGCGTGACGATCGAGTCTGTCCCAAAAATACCTCTCAATGCGCCCTCGCGGACTCGCGCTAAGGGCCCTATAGGTCTGCACTACATGACGTCACCAAAGTGTGGACTCTGAGGAAGTCCACAAGTCCGGAGTGTGCCATTTGGGACAGGGCCTTAGTTTTGCACCTCATAAATCGCGAAAAGAGTAGCAAAAGTCAAGGCGTGAAATTTTAATTTGCAGTGACAGATTTGAGAAGTTGCAAGAGCCAAATTGAGGTTGTATTGCGAATGTACGAATAAATGCAAATATATAATACATGTTTGTGACTGTCATTGTATTTCTGTGAATGGCATTTTACACATTTGTGACTGCTTGTCTGCAGCTTCAAATTCAGAATACAGGTTTTGTGACTATTATCTGCGTGTGCAAATTTCAACATTCAACTTCAGATTTTTATTTTACAGGTTTTCACATTGGAGCTGTTAATGTTCACATACAAGTACTCTTTTACCTTCATAGGTGGTGTGGGCGGGGCTTAATGGGCGGGGCTTGATATTCCGGGGCGGTGCTATCCCAGACAGCAAGCCAACATTGAATAAACATTGTTTTTCCATCTGAATCATCATTATGGTTGATATCGAAATTTCAATGCAAAATTAATGTTGAATCACCATTACCCTGTCGATGAAAACCTGATGTTATTAATGTTGATGGCAACGATATTGGAACAACATTGATCTATAGTTATCTTTATGATTGATTAAGCATTGATATTTGGTTTACCGGGCGATCGCTGAATGTGTTGAAAAGTCATTGATTTATAGTTGACCGGGAAACGACGCATGTTGTTGAAAAGTCATCGACATATAGTTGAGGGGGACATATGATTGAAAATGCATCGATATGTAGTTGACCGGGAAATATGATTGAAAGTCAATAGATTTTTGGTTGACCGGGAGATCAACGGGTGTCCAACGTTACTGCACATGGATAGGCCTACACTAGATGGTGTAGGCTAGGCCTACTTTGTAGTTCTCTTCTAGGTTATAAAATTAGCAAAACCTCCGAGTCCAGTCTATTTTTGTGATATTTAGCTCAAAATACATGTCTGTAGCCTACCCATTGCTTGTGTCGTGAAATCTATTAACACAGTACTATTTCTTCTGACCGCCGGAGAACACCGGCGGAACCAAAGCTAGCAGTGCTCCACCTAGCGCTACCCACAGAAGTGACCGCGGCGGGCCAGAATTACACAGAAGACATGACTTACCGGTACTTTACTTTATCCAATGCAGAACTGTCTCGAGTTGTAACTGGGAATGCCGATTAGACCATCTCGTCGTAATACAAATCCAAAATATGAATGTAGGCCTACTAGTGCTTATGCGATATCACGATTTTTGCGCGCACTGTTATAGCGCCTGACAAATAATCAGGCTTCAGAGGACATTGAAGTGTAAATGAAGAGTAGCCTACAAATAATTAAATAAAAAGGCTAATAAAAATGAATTTTGTTTGTGTGGTGTGTTCAGTGTTAATACAAGATTTGAAATGTTCTATTAGGCTACGTTTTAACAACCTGGCTGTAGATAAAGCAGGCTATTTAATTTATGGCATTTAAAATTAACATTTAAAAACGATTGAAATTCCATTGAAATCACGTTGATCCTTAGTTCAGTTGAAATGTCAACATTGTTTCAATATTCCTGATAATTGAAATACCATTGAAACTCCGTTGATCTATGGACAGGATTTCAATGTTGTTTCAATATTAAAAAAGGGTGAAAAATGATGTAGAATCAACATCAGAGTTCGATGTTGATTCAATGACTTAATGTTGACAACGGAATGTTGATTTAACATAGTTTCAATGACTGTTTGCTATCTGGGATGGTATAGAGTATTTTAAACAAAATCCCAATATTAAACAGCCCAAACAAAAAGATGAACATACAAATGAATGAGAACAGAATGTGAAAACGCTCTGAACTCATAATTTTTAAAAAGCACGAGACCAAGCATTTTTAAAATGCAAGGTCTGGAGGCGCGTTTTTGTTATTTTAACTAGAATGATGTGTCATGCGCGAGACGCGAGCGCACACGCCTAGTGCGTTCACACTGAAAAACATTGGAAAAGTAGCAGAGGGGAATGGAAAAACACGTTCTGTGTGAACAGCCCCTAATGCCAAAGAATGCTTTAATCAAGACATCTATATCTAGTTTATCTTACATGCATTAAATGAGTGTCAAATCAGTTCTGAGATGCTGGACCTCAATCAGTCTCACGTCACTCACTCCATGCGAGATCGGCTTTTGCCTTATGATATATTAATTTCTTTTAAAGTCATAAAACCATATTCGACAACATATAAAAATGAAATAATCTTTCTAGAGTAATTTTATACAGGTAGAAGGTGTTCTTAAAAAAACATGCTGAAAAACAAAAAGTTATTTAATGTCATGTCATCTTAAATTCCAATGTAGTGAAACAGCTGTCGTCAGGGGGTGCTGCAACACCCTCAGCAGTCAGCACCCCTAGTTGCTGCAGCACCCTCAGCAGTCAGCACCCCTATTCCCGCGGCCATGTGCTTGTCCTGAGAACACAGTACCTTTGGATACAATTATTCATCCAACAGCAATGCAATTAAACATTGTGAGTAGAGCGTTAGAAACAATATTCTAAATGAAGAGATTGCAAAACAACAACAACAATAATAAAACGCTCTTAGAGAAAACACAACTTTTGACTCGGTATTTGTATCAGAAAAATTATTGTATGCCAGAGAGAAATGTCGTTACGTTTGCTAATATTGAGAAACTTTCTGGGCAATGGACATCCTCAACTGCTTTCGTAGAGGAACTTGAACCGCGCCTACTTTGCATGAAGTATAAAGCACTAGAAAATCTAAAGTAGCCTACAACTCTCTTTCACGATAACTGAAGGATGGCCAACTACAATAATGGGAATATACGGAACAATCGAACAGATGACAGCATAAACTGCCCGACAGAAAATGATGACAATCAGCAGGTATATGATCATATCACTTTTAGAAAGAATTTGTATATATAAGTGGGTTTGGTAGGCTATAACTTGCATGGCTTCGGCAACATGGAAACTCTAAAATATGTTGGAACAAATCTAAAAACAGTTGGCATGTGAGTCTATGCTCATTTTTCTGGTGACTTTAAAAAAATTCGGTTACGCTTTATTTTAAGGTGTCAGTGTTACAGTGTAATTATACATTTAAGTACTTAGTATTAATAATTAACTACATGTGGCAGAATAGATGTTGGCTTTGGTCCGCTATTTGTTGCTTCAGGTCTATTTATTAAGCCTATCACAGCTAAAGAGGGTGTGTATATACCTGTCTTGTATCGAAGTGCGTCACGGAGTTTCGTCCTGCTTTTCCGGTTCCACCTGGTGAGTGGCATGCGGGAAGATTGGTTGTTTGGTCACTCTGATAGCATGTAGGAAAACCGGGTATTGTTTCCCACGGCTGATGTGTTTGTAGCCTCTTCGGGTAGGAGCATGGTTGGTGGTAGTGTCTGTCCTTTTATGGCAGTGGGTAAAATCAAAATGCTTTCTGTTCTGTTACAGTGTGCGCGTCGATCTTTCACTTTGGACTGCCGTGACTGATCCTCGCACCCCAAGTATGCAGGTTATTTGTAGCCTATATGGGTCATGTCAGGGCAGTACTTAGGGTGGTGGGGGCCCCTGTGCTTGAGTCACTTTCGGGCCCTACCTTCTATACATTACTTTAAATAGAACTAAATGATACATACACAAGCTATGTATTAGAGCTACACAATTCTGGATAATTTGAGAATAAAAATAGAGATAACGATTCTGAACAAACAACTTAACAAAATAACATAATTTATGTTAATTGCTGAAGTCTATTAAAAAATGTTTAATTAATCTGAATTATTTAAAAAAAAACTTGAATTTGAATGATTCAATTCCTCAATCAAATACACTTGTTTCATAGATGAATCAGCATTTTTTTTAACGAATTTCTTGAATGAACGATTCAATGAGAAATGTTTTTTTTTAAGTCATTTGTCGCCATCTGGTACAATATAATCGATCCAATCTTTATTTGAAGTGCAAAGCTACTTTCGGTACCATAGTGTTACATGCAAACAAAAAAACCCCTAATAATTGATTTATATGACCACTGATTGAAGCTTTACATTTTTCCCCAATAAATAGGCCTAAATAATGATAAAAAAAGTTCAAAGTGATCATGTGTTTATTGCAATGTACAAATGTATTTTGTCAGAATGAGAATAAAACACTTATTTACCTGGAAAACATGTTGAAAAACAAACAAATACCTTGTAAGGTTGCAATCATAACAAATCATTTGTATTACATATAAATAGCTAAATATATGAGTGTATAAATCTTAAAAAAAAAAAAACTGTTCCTGGTAAGGCCCTTACATAGTCAACGCATCGTTACGCATACGCGTGCGCTAGGCTACACATCAGGCTTGTTTGAGATGCGCCTCGCCTAAAATGTAGTCGAGAGTAGGCAGCTGCAGTGAGAGGAGGAGTGAAAAAAGCGCAGGCAAGCCGGACAGATCGCTCTTCTCGCAGTGGATCTGACACCTGTGAGATCAAAGGCGGATATCGCGGGATTAACGGGATTCACGCCCGTGCACGGTGTTGCTAATAAACTGGATGTAATTGAAGTTTTGTTGCTTGAAAATGAAAATAAATATAAGGAACAACCAAAGTACTTATTTAATTCCATTTTAAATAGGCCTATGTGTTTATCAATCATTTTTTCTTTAATACAGATATGTGTTTTTATTTTTTATTTTTATTTAAATCACATCACATAGATCACACTGTCAGAGAGTTTGGGAATATCCACACATAATTTATACACATAAAACATGATATCAGAGTTTTAAAATCAAACATTTTAAAAGAGAACAATACATCACGGTTGTTTAAACCAATGAGCATTAAGCTGTGTCGTCAGCAAGTCGTTTCCCATCGTGCTTTTGATCAGCGCAGTCGGTGGAGAGCAACTGCGCGCGACAGAATCCGACACGTGCGCCTTGCGGTCGCGAGAGTTTTTTGACATACGTCGACATGACATCAGAGCAAGGCGGACCGCACTTGGACACATTTCTAACCGCCATGCATCTCGCACTGATCGGTTCTGCGCAGATTTTGCTCATCTCAAACAAGCCTGGGCCGTTACATAGTCAACGCGAGCAAGCGCGAGCGACGCGAGCTACACGCTCCTTTTCATAGTACACAAGCAGACGCAAGAGTCACCGGCGATGCGTGAAATGCAATACACCGATCGCGCAACAGGGGGTAGTAGAGTCTAGAGTCGGGTCACGTGATATTCAGATCAAAATGTCAACTGAAGAGGAGTGCATATTGCTGATTTTACATCGGCGGCAATACAACAAGCTCATAATAACTTTTCCTCTTCGCCCGCCATTGTATTCAAATCTTCTTCTTCTGTAAACATAATAATATACCTTTTTATGTATATTACAATGTCGCCCCCACCTACAACGCATAGTATTGCGTGCATCGGCGCGTCGCGTATCAAAAACTAGGATGACACATTTGGCTACCCATCGACGCATAATGGCGGCCGAAGCGTATGCGATGTGTAGCCTTGCGCACGCGTATGCGTATGCGTACCGATGCGTTGACTATGGGTGCTTCTCATTTCTTATTTGTGCATCCTCGTTTCCTTTCCTCGCTTCCTTTCCTCGCGTCTCAGCTCCACCCCCTGTAGGACGCGAGGGAAGGCTGCAAGGAAAAAAATGAGGATGGAGGAATTGAATGAAAGTTTTTTTTATACATTGGAATACTTGATCACTCGCGCGTCACTTCACTGCGTCATCAGCAGTGCTCAAAGGATCTGCCCTTATGTTGTTAAAGTTTGTTTATTTAAGAAATTCATAATAAATAATAATAAAGCAAGATACCTTGTTGAAATATGTGAGTTGTGTGGTTTATGTAAACTACAAAAGTAAAGTATAAATTCAAATGATTGTGTGACAGATGTGAAGGGGGAGGAGAATTGATACGTGCGTCATGTTTAGTCGATAAAACTCTTCCGCAAAGGGTACACCTGTGTATCCTCGCTCATAGCTCCTCTGGAAGCCTCCTCACTCCTCGATCCTCGCCTCCTCGCGGTGCAATTAGAGAATTGAGATGTCCTTCAAGATAGCTGAGCTCGATTGGTTTCCGGGTCATAGGATGGAGGACGGAGGAGCGAGGAGACGAGGAGGGATATTGAGAAGCACCCTATGTAAGGGCCCTAAAGCCTTGTTTATACTCGACGCGTCCGCTGACTGCGCGCGCACCTCTCCAAACGGACGAGGCGTTTATACTTGACGCGCTCGCCGTTGTGCTATTCTGTGAAACGACAGGGGGCGACTCGGAGTAATTCTCCTCTAAACCACCAGGAATCAGCAGTGAAGAAGTAGTTTGCCGTTTATTAGTAGTTTATTAATAGCTGATTCATATTAAAAGAGTAATAAATGCAGTAGGTGTATTGTACTTTCTTGTACAAACTCGTTAAACAACTGAAGCCTTATTGAAGAGTGTTTAAACCTTTATTTCATCAGCAGGGCTTACTTCTGCTATTGTAGGCTTATTTTATAAATGTAAGCAGTTACTTTAGACAAGTGCAAACTGGGTGCTTAATGCAAATGTGTTCCTATTCACAAAATGAGAGGCTTTTATGGTCGCCCATCAATGCAAATGTCTCTGTGTATAGAAGGATCATAAACATGCTGGTACAGACGTACCAGTTCGGCCTGATTCGGCTCGAAGTCGTTCATCTTCGGATGCGGCGCTGCGCGCGATGTTACAAAAACTGCCATGCACACCGCCAGGCGAAATGGGGTCTTGCTCTCCCAACGCGCACGACCGCCCACACCGCAATTACGTCATTTTGCCGTGCGCACCTTCGCGCTCTTGCGGACGCGTCGAGTATAAACAAGGCTTAAGGCCAATTTATACTTCTGCATCGGGTGTGCGCAGTAGGTACGGCGTAGCATACGCACAGACGCGTACCATACGCCGTACCCTTCGCCGTAACCTGACGCGCACCTCCTCAAAAATGTAACTACACGTCGCGACGACGCGGACCGCAAGATCTGTGATTGGTCGGCTTGGTAGCATCGCGTTTCCTCCTATGCATTTCCGGCGTGTTCTTCTGCACCGCCCGCCATTTTTAAATTCTAAGTACAGCGAAACTGTTAAAAAAACTAAAAATTTACCTTTTCCACCTCGATAAGCTCCAACTCCAACATGATCTGCTCTCTTTCAGTCGCCATTGCTTGTAGTAACCTAAACTCAAAACAGCCGCGAGGAATCTTCTTCTTCTTGCCGCAAGGAATCTAAACACAGTGGAACATTAAAACCCTCCGCCGCCAACTAGCGTTTCGGCGCTGTACTGCAGAGCAACGCAGACCTAAACGCAGAAGTATAAATGCTCATGACGGCGTCGCCTATGTGCGTAGCCTACGCCGTACACTACGGCGTACACTCGACGCAGAAGTATAAATTGGCCTTTAATGATATGCTTCGGCCGCCATTATGCGTCGATGCGTAGCCAAATGTGTCATCCTAGTTTTTGATACGCGACGCGCCGATGCACGCAATACTTTGCGTTGTCGGTGGGGGCGACATTGCAAGTAATGTACATAAAAAGGTATATTATTATGTTTACAGAAGAAGAAGATTTGAATACAATGGCGGGCGACGAGGAAAAGTTATGTGAGCTTGTTTTATTGCCGCCGATGTAAAATCAGCAATATGCACTCTTCTCATAGACAGTGTTCGCATTTATGAGGAAAAAACAAAGTTACGCCCGTTTCACACATACTCCGTTTGCAGTGCGTATGCGGTGCGTATTTTTTTCCGTACCCATGTTAACAGGTCAGAGCTCACACTGCACGCGGATGCAGTCCGTCGATCCGGTCCAGTTGCGGTGCGTATACAGCAGTGCACCGATCGTTTCCGCACCGATGCTGCGTCCCAATTCGCCTACTTATACTACGCCCTAAAAGTATGTACTCTTTTTGTGAAGAAAAAGTACATACTTTTGAGTGTGTAGCAAAAGAGTAGGCCCTAGGCAAGCTTTGGGACATACTACTTCGTCATCTTTAACGGACAGATCTGTCGCGTGCATCCTATCACTGTAAACGGCCCTGTCAATCATCTCGTCACAGTTAAAATCCTCCATTCAATCTAATATAACTTTAATCACTTTAATTGAATCACTCAAACCCCTTTATCTAAACCTCTCTACATAACCGTCGGACTCGCGCGTCCGTGTCGTAGTTTTTGAACACTTTTCATTCGTGTTTGTAGTTACCGAATCCTCGTCCAACGCGCGATGGGTTGTGGGCAATATCAGCCGTTAGAGTGCGCATCGATCTTCACTTCGGATTCTGACCGGATATAGTAGACCATGATCCGGGTCTCTTTGGGACACTCATTTCAACATACTACTACGATTTGGGACGTACAAATTCTATTTTCGAATACTATTTAGGACGGATAGTATGCAAATTGGGACGCAGCACAATCTCTGCTGTGCTGCAAACGCTGAGTTAAAGTGACAGCGCACGGTTCGTGGTGAAAATGAACACAGATTGACCTGAAAATGTAGTAGTTTCACCATAAATGCATTTATTCAATAAAATGTAGTAATCTCACCATAAATGTATTTAAATAAATACTTTTCATCTTTTTACTTTAAGACCGGGGTTTTAAGCTAGGGAAACTACAATTTAGCCTACCTCAACAAGGACATCATGAACGACACTCGTCTCATTTGTGGAGGTAGAAAAACAAGTTCTTTGTGACATGCAAGATTTATTGTACTATTAAAATTTAAAATTCTATCATGCAGTCCAGCAATAATTATGTTCATCCTAAATATAAGCAAATTGGTTACCATATTTTATTTTTAACCAAAATAGCACCATTTATTGTTGAAAGTGAGAAAAAAATACATTTTATTTAATGTTGCTTGAGTAAAATGTAGCCTGTGTCATAATCAAACACCCCTCTCCTGAAAATGGTCTGAGTAGGCTATTTTTTGTTGTATGTAAGTCAAAACGCCAGTGCTTCGCGCCAGTTCGCAGTCAGCAGCGCAAGTGAGTGACACACGATGGAGTGCGCGAATTGACACGGTAAGACCATAGACAGTAAAAGAAAAAGTAAGACCTATTGCTCACCATCTCCCCAGTGTGATTGAAGCAATCGATTGCCTAAAATCGTCCTGTAATCTAATGAGGCCTTATCAGATGCGCGAGGACTGAGAGAATATTTCATGTCATTTACAGCAGTTGTCATGTGCACTGTCCGGCTAAAACTACTACAACATATCGAAGATAGGATGGAATTTGCTTCTGCAGAGTGGCAGCCTTATGGTGTGTTCACACCGAACGCGAATTTAATTATTATCGCGAGTAGATTACATGCAAAGTCAATGCAAAGACACGAATAGACGCGGCGCGAATGATGCGTATTCGTGTCTTTGCATTGACTTTGTAATCTACTCGCGCAAACAATTAAATACGCGTTTGGTGTGAACACACCAAGATATTGGACAGGTCGCGGGAATGGGGTTGTTTCATGACAATTTACTTTTTTTTTTTTCATTGGTTGTTGCATTAAATCGTACCCAGATACAATAGTGTTATTTTCTGATTGGCTTTTGTGTAGCTCGACTAACAACAACACAGGGGAGACGTGCTTGATTCCTGCCGGGTCCAAAGTGAGTGCGTCGCGGCCAGAGACATTTTGGGCGCTGCGGCATATTAAATATATTATAAATCGTTTTTCCGCGTGAGAAATACAATGTGTGGCGGGAGTGCAGACCGAGATGAGTGACAGTCATGGTCAATGCGTGACACTTGAGAGCGCCCTGTGTGTGTGTGTGTGTGTGTGTGTGTAACTATAGACCCCATCACTGAGTAAGTCTCTCTCAGTTAAATGTATGTGTTAATGTAGGAGAGAGAGAGAGAGCACACGCATGATATGAGTAGCCTATTGCAGATTTGGGGAGGGCCCATTCACTGGACCTTTTCAGGGGCCCAGTCATTTCTGTGGGCGGGCCTGCAGCCGCGGATCAGTTACACACTGCAAACGCAGCATATGTGAAAGCACTTTAGCGCGTGCTGCTCCTACCGTATACACACCGCATACACACTGCACACGGAGTATGTGTAAAACGGACGTGACAGTTAACCGTTACGGACGCGAACGCTCTGAAGCGGCACTTAAGACTGCTTTAAAACTTTCACAGACCTCAAACAGAAAAGCGCAAAGCCGCCTTTAAAGTGAATTTCGTTTTGTATTAATTTTATCTTGATTTTAATCAATGTTTCATCAACCAATTGCCTGGATTTAATAAATAAGAAGTAAAAGCAGACAATTATAGATAATCACGACACGGAGGCGCCGGCGTGTGAACTGGAGCGCGTCCCATAAATATACCGAAACTCAGTGCCACAGACCTGAAACAAGCTACTTAAATTACATTTTTCATTGCAGGGCAGGGCAGGGCCGGGTAACAATGCTAGACCAATCAACAAACCTTAAATGAAAAATTAAATGACTGACATATTATTGAAAAAAATCAAACGTAAACGGGCGGGGCCCCCTATTGGGCGGGGCCCATGGGCTTGAGCCCAGTCAAGCCCAATGGTAAGTCCGGCCTTGACTCATGCTCTATGATATTTCTCTTCATAGAGATCGTCATTCCAACCATATAGGAGATTTTGCTGAGTAGCGAGGTGGATTCCGCTGCTGGGGTTACCTGACGTTCGCCCGTTGATTGCGGACCGCTGCTGTCTTAACTAGAGATCAAACCAAGTGGAAGGATTTGCGTCATTTTTACTATTTAGTTTAGTTTATTTTATTTGCCAGACTCATGTCCAAAAACCACGCAAGACAAGACAAAAAACAACAAACAAAACAAAACAAAAAACAAATACAAGAATTAAAATACATACAGACATTTCAGCCAATGCACTCTCAGTCTGGACGTGTACCTGGAGCAGCTCACTAAGGGATTTGAGAGTGCCACCATGATACTGTTGGTAGACTCATCTAGACGTTGCATAAACTTAAACATCAAATTTCTTAAAAGTGCTTTCAGTGTGATTACTCCTACAGATACAAACATCTGACTAGCACTCCCTCCTTTAGGAACCTTGAGTAAAATTCTCATTGCATCATTGTAGGCAACTTTTAACTTCTGTATGCTGGTTTTTTTTTATAAGAAGACCAAAGATGGGCAGTATAAAGTGGTGTACAGTAAGCTTTGAACAGAGCCACTTTTACCTGTGTAGAGCAGTAACTAAACTTACGTGCTATGATGTTTGCCTGTGCATATAACTTATAACACTGTCTGTATATGTCATCATCATCATTCATATCATCTGTAATCCAATGACCAAGGTATTTAATCTTTTTGCGGACCTCAAGACAATTATTGGCTAGCATGAACACAGGAAAATTAAGCCATTTATCCTGTTTCGTTCTGCATATTAAAACAGCACTTTTGCTGGAATTATATTTTATGTCAAATTCTACCCCATAGTTAGAGCATATATTAAGAAGCTCCTGCTGCCCAGCACTACTCGGACCAAAAATAACAAGGTCATCTGCATACATGATATGATTCACCAGCATGCCACCAATCATACAGCCAGTGTTGCAACCAATAAGTCTCCTTGACAGTTCATCCATATATAAATTAAATAAAACTGGGGACAAGATTCCTTCCTGCCTAACACCATTGGACACTCTAAAGGGGGCAGATATGCTACCCCCCCTCCTTCCTGCCTAACACCATTGGACACTCTAAAGGGGGCAGATATGCTACCCCCCCCCCCCCCATTTGATATGCATCTGCTGGTGGGTATACCAATAGGCAAGAACCCTCACAATATACCCAGGCACTCCCCTTTGCTTTAGCTTAATAAAAAGCTGTTTGTGATTCATTCGATCAAATTCTTTGGAGGCATCAATAAAACACATGAAGATAGTGGAATTTTTAGCCTTATACAAATTCACTATTTCCGTCAGAGCATAAATACACATGTCTGTGCCATGGTTTGGCTTAAATCCAAACTGATTATCCAGGGAAGAGATATACCCACTCACTCTATCAAGGAGGATTCTTTCCATTACCTTGGACAAGATACTGGCCAATGCTATAGGTCTATAATTATCTAGGCAGCCAGCTTTTCCAGCTTTGTCCTTAATAACTGGGACAAGCAGAATAGATAACATTGAATCTGGTAGTATGCCATGGATCAACAAACCAGTAAAGTTGATTGCTAAAAGGGAAGCAAGCCTAAAACTGGCATTTTTCAGATGCTCTGCAGTTATAAAATCCATGCCACATGCTTTGTTGTTATGGCATCAAATACCTCATGTGTCAGAATACTTATAGATTCGTTACTGAAGACGGAGATATAGTGCTGTCTCCATGTTTCAGCAACATTATCTTCTCCGGAGACCCCTTCAACAGTACAAGGAAAGGGAAGATTTACATTATTGAGGGACCTCACCTCCTTCCAAAAGTCAGTGATATTGTTGCTCATCATTTTACTGGCCATAGAGTCAGCCCTCATGGCTTGCTCATTTCTAGATTTAAAACGAACAGCATACTTATATCTGGCATTGGCACGCTTTTTATTCTCAAGCCCTGGGTCTTGCCTAGGTCTCCCAGCCAGTATTTCATTTTGGCGGCGGCCGAATAAAAATAAAACAACGTTACTGCCGTTGCATGCAGGTTGATTGGAGGAATATCGGCGCCCTGCAGTTTCTATGTATGTGAATGTCCTTTTTTTGCACCAGGGGTTGAGTGGCCAAGAACAAATGGGCGGGGCTTGACTTGTGGATTATCTTGTGCTGTGTATGTGCACTGAAGGTGAAACTGATTTGGTTTATTGTTTTGGTTTATTTTTTTTGTGTATTTCTTATTACTTATTTGAGTGTGGTGGTGCTTCTTGAGTCTCCCCGCTGCTGCTGGCCACACTCAGCCCTGCTCTTTTTTTGGTTATATCGGGGTGTGGTCCTTGTGAGTAAGTGTATTTCTTTTTTTGTATGTAGGGTTTGTGTAGTTATAGTGGTCATCGTTGTAGTATTATTTTGAACATCTCCCTTGTGTATTTGTCAGTGAATACCTTATCTTTTGTGTCTTTGTCAATGAACAATTTCTTATCTTTTGTGTCCTTTAATAAAAACAAGTAATTATTTATTCATCCACGTCTCTTGTCCTATTAAGGGAAAAGAATCTGTGCAGCCTATCTTGATTAGGTTGATTCCTGGGTTGAGAATTCCCAGGTGGCGTAGTCGTTAATACCTCCGTGTTGCCACAGCCTACCTAGGTATAGAGTTAGGGTGTGGTTTAGGGTTGGTTGCATGTACTTATGCACAATTTATTTATGTAACGTGTAACACTGTAAAATAAAGTGTTACCAAAATATCAAATATATAGCCTATTTACATTTTCTGACTTGTTCTAGGCCTATATTAAAATGCTTCATTTCATTTTTTTTTCTTGTTAAAGGGATTGTTCACCCAAAAATTAAAATTATGTCATTAATTACGTACCCTCATGTCGTCTCAAACCCATAAAACCAGTTCATCTTCTAAACACAAGATCTTTTTGATTAAATCTGAGAGATTTCTGTCCCTCCAGCTACGCAACTGACACGTTGACTTTTTTACGTTTCAAAAAGTTCATAAAGAGATCGTAAAACTAATCCATATTGAGTTTAGTCCAATTTTTTATGAAGAGACACAATCGCTTTATGATCAGATTAAATTAAGGCTTTTATTCACATACACTACCAGTCAAAAGTTTTTGGACACCCCATGGTTTTCATATATATTACAAAATTTAGCAAATATTGTATTGAAAATAAGTAATATATTATACTACAGCACAACAAAACATTTTTGATCTTCTATTTGAAATGAAATAACATGAACAGCATAACTCTTGAACTTTTCCAATGATGGCCTACATTTTGTTTGTAAATGACTGCATGTACCTGTATACAGGTATAATGCTATAAAAGTGAAGTGTCTCAGTCACAGTTGACTGACTGTGCTGTCCAGCTGAATTGAATTAGGGCTTAACGGTTTGTCAAATAGTGGGTGTGTTTTACCCCAGGTTAGGGTAATATTTGCATGTTTTTATAACATTCACTGGCAACCATATGAGACAAACGTGAACTAACAAGAGAGAATAGGCATGCTATTGTTACATTGAAGAAACTAAAAATGCCAGTGAGTACTGTAACATACACCATTAAGTGGCATGCAGAAACAGGGAAGAATGGTGACACCTCGATCAACAACAAAATCAAAGGACAAGTTTATAAGAGTCTCCAGCCTACGTAACAGAAAGCTAACTGCACCAGAAATCACAGCACAGCTTAATGCAACTAAAGCTATGCCAGTATCAACTTCGACTGTGCAGAGGAGACTTTGGGAAGCTGGCTTGATGGGGCGTGTAGCTGCCAAGAAACCCCTGCTGAGAGTGCAGAACAAGGTCAAAAGGCTTCTTTGGGCAAAGGAACACAAAAATTGTACTGTTGCTGACTGGAGTAATGTATTGTGGTCTGATGAATCAAAGTTTGATATTTTTGGGTCTAATATGAAGATTTACTGGTGAGAAGATGATACCAGACTGTGTAGTACCAACTGTCAAGTATGGAGGTGGAAGTGTTATGGTATGGGGTGTTTTGCGGGCTCAAGAGTTGGTGACCTATATAGGGTGACCTGAATTCTCAACAAAGAGGGTTACCATAGTGTTCTCCAGAGACATGCCATAACATCTGGCTT
Source organism: Rhinichthys klamathensis goyatoka (assembly GCF_029890125.1). Taxonomy (NCBI): domain Eukaryota; kingdom Metazoa; phylum Chordata; class Actinopteri; order Cypriniformes; family Leuciscidae; genus Rhinichthys; species Rhinichthys klamathensis. The sequence continues at coordinate 177,436 of NW_026607135.1, read as the reverse complement.
GAGACTAATTGAACAGTCCTTCATACTACAACAGGACAATGATCCGAAACACGCATCTAAGCTTTCCCAGAACTATTTGAAGAAAAATGAACAAGAAGGAAATCTGAAATTGATGACATGGCCCCCACAGTCACCCGACCTCAACCCTATCGAGTTAGTATAAGATGAACTTGACAGAAAAGTTAAGGCCAGACAACCAACCAGTGCTGAGCATCTGTGGACACTTCTTCAACACTTCTGGAGTTAACTTTCAGAACAATATTTAGAAACTCTACTTGATTGAATGCCTAATTTGTTCGGCAGTTAGAGCTGCAAAAGGAGTCTAAGATCTAGACTTTTTGTTAGACAAAATATGTATTTTTGTTCTTTAATTTTTATTTTCTGTATATTAATGTTGGTATAAAGAATATCCAGTGATTGTAATGGTATTATGTTGTTTCTTGAAAATAAAACATGAAAATTTCACAGTGTCCAAAAACTTTTGACTGGTAGCGTATAAGCATTCATCAACTCACACATCAGTTGTGGTAAACAGAAGCTCAAGCATGTTTGACGTGCAAGAACCACTGAGTTTCATTCTCGTGTGTTACGCAGCACGCTTGAGCTTCCGCAAGAACCAATGAGGTTCATTCTCGTGTGTTATGCAGCACGTTTGAGCTTCCTCAAGAACCAATGAGATTCATCCTTGTGTGTTACGCAGCACGTTTAAGCTTCCGTAAGAACCAATGAGGTTTGTTCTTGCATGTTTATGTTTGCTGATCAATGTTTAAATGTTATTAAAAGCCTAAATTAAATCTGTTCATTATATAAAGCAATTGAGTCTCTTAAGAAAATTTTGACTGCACCGCTCTGTAGCAAGGTTAGTGTTCAGGGAAGAAGGCGGCGGGAAACGGCGAACGTTCAACACACTTTAATATCAAAAGAAATAAACACAAAACGAAAGTAAAGCTGCAGCCCCTCACGGACGACTGCCGCATAAAAACATTGTTAAAACACAAAGTAAATAGTCCAGGCATGGACTCTCTCATCCTTCACTGTCATCTCTCCTTTTCTAAATCCGAAGCCACTCGAGACCGGTGTGGCGCACAGGTGACGCTCATTATCAATCACGCCACCGACCTTGCCCCGTTCCCATGGTTCTCGGACCCGCCCTGCTTGCTACATACCCCCATCGACCCTCGCAGGCCGGGGGGTACCTACGAGACTGTGCTCTACTCCCCTTCCGGGGGGCCAGTCACGGCAACTGCGGCACCTGGGGGTAAGGACAGACAAGGCGAGACAAAAGGAGACAGAAGGATGAGGAGAGACAGAGGGGAGAAAGAAAAAAATGATCCTCCACTAGCTGGGTCAACTCCTGCGCGATGCCTTGCAGTGGCGCTGGATAGCCCTCGGTGGACGGCCCGCTGACTCCTCCACCACCTGGTGGATGCCGACGGGTCCTCTGGTAGGAGTCTCCCGTTCCCTGCTGCTCCCCATCATGGCGGGCGGTAGCAGGCTTCAGCCTCAGCAAATGACGGCCACTACTCCACTCCCTCTCTGACTGCAGCCGCCCCTTCACAACCCAGGCGGCCGGCAGCGAGTTTGTCCGTCTCCCCGGCAAGTCACTCCAGCCCACCACCTCGAGTGTCTATGGCAGTTGAGTCGGCTTAGCTCGATAGCACCGCGGAATTCACACAGCGATAGCAATCGCGCCACCAGCCTCGCTCCGTTCCCACGGCTCTAGGCCCCGCCCTGCTTGCCGCTTGCTCTATTCATATGGATTAGTTTTCAGATCTCTTTATGAAATTTTTGAAGTGTCAAATTGGTAGTTGCGCAGCTGTCTGGGACAGAAAGCTCTCAGATTTCAACAAAAAGATCTTCAATCTTCTGTTTCGTAGATGAACGAAAGTCTTACGGGTTTAGAACGACATGAGAATAAGTAATTCACATCATTCACTAAAGGGTTCACATGTGACATTGATGCTTACATGTTAATCTCGTGCAGATAAATCCAGGCATCCCTTTGTCCAGGAAACTGTGCTATGCCATTGGAGGAATGCCTTATCAAATGACTTCAACCGCCAAGGGCTTTTTCATGCAGATCTTTTTACTGGATGTTGTGAAGGTGAGTATAAAAGAATAGAAGATGTGATCTTCTTCAGCAGCTGTCAGTGGTGAACACCATTTAAATAGATGTCCTCTGTTCAAATTCACTTTCACAGCAGCCTGTCAGACACTCTTAGTAAAACATTTAGATTTTTTACGATACCACACCCATTAGTTTGTTTAGTGATGCAGGAAATCACCCTATACAACAGTAGTATGAACGTTATTTGTTTAATAATAGAAAATGCGCACATTGTTTACATAATAATAATGATTTGTTAGCTTTTTCACTGTGTGAATGTGCGACATGATATTGTTTGATTACTTTTGAACTAAATATAATCCAGTCTGTATAACTTAACTGAGCATTATTTTCCATTAAAATCTAACCAAAAATGATAGTCAATACAAACAATAAGACAATAAAAACATCCCGTTGTGGTTAAAGGATCTAGGCTGATAAATTAAAGGTTGTAGGTTCAGACCATAGACTGTAAAAAAAGAGGTTGTAGGTTCAGACCCTGTACACATTCACTTTCCTTATGGGCTATTTGAGGGAGTTTCGTGAGAGACAATCACTGTGTGAGCTGTAGTTTCTGGAAAGTTAGAACAACTGAGCATTTATTAAACTCATGAGGTTTCATCATGGTTCATCTCAACTCTTCCTCAATTTGCATGTCATGTTTACATGCCACACACTCAACACTTTTTACTGAACTGTTAGCACAGGAAGTAAAAAAAAGAGTAGGCATATGTGAAATATCCTGTGAAAGTTAATATAAGATGTACTTTAACAACTTGGTAAAACATTGTTTTATAAGTAAATGATTTTTTTATTACAAACGTATTTACATATTATAGGCTACATATTATTTTTTACAATAATGTGGTATAATGAGTGTTTTATGAGAATAAGTAATTTTCTTCTGGCCAAATGTTTTTCATAGATGGACGCTTTCTCTGCATCCATCATCCTCTTCCTCGGTCGAGCTTGGGATGCCATTACGGATCCTCTGATTGGATATGCTGTGAGCAAGAGTGGCCGGACCAGAATTGGTAAACTTATTCCTTGGTGAGTGACTGAGTGTACTGGTTAATATCTGACTAAGTGTGAAGCACTTCCTAAAATCAGACCAGAGTTTACATTTATACTACATTGAGCATATAAATGAGGATTGTGTCTTTTTTATTTTTTATTTTATATGTCTAATGTGCATCATTATGTGATCCACCCTCTTTACACAGGGTTGTTTTCACTATGCCACTTGGGGTCACATCGTACGTCATGCTCTGGTATACGCCACAGGACACCATGTCCTCTGCCTTCAGTTTCAGCTGGTACTTCATATGGTGCTGTCTGTTTGACACCTTCATGAGTGTAAGCCCACTATCACTATTATCTGCCCACAGTTTTCAGTTGTTTTACACATTCAGCGTTAAAACATTTCAGCTGTCAAGGACATTTCCTGCTTAGGGGGATGACCCAATTTAAATTTGTTTTTGAATTGAGGTAATAATGCTTTAAAATGTAAATTTGTTTTACATTGCAAACAAAAATACAGTGTCACTACTATTGTGCTCAGCTCTTTCCTCTGAAGTACTTATGGTGACTAAATATAGTACTCATTACTTTAATTTTCAAACAGCGATGTTTGCTAATATAACGATGATTCACAAGTTCACAATCCGAAACATTTCTTTCTCTTTATGTCTTGCTCAGTGCTACCATGTGCCATATTCTTCCCTCAACATGTTTCTGGGGGGGAATGAGAAGGACCGAGACTCAGCCACTGGTTACAGTAAGAAAAAATATAGCCTCAAATGACAATCATTGTGGTTCAAGCACCAATAGCACTTTTTTTAGGAGATAAGTGTGGGGCAAGTTGATAGAATTGCCATGCATCTTAACTTTTCATTTCCTGTGGCTTACAGTATTACAGCCGTCATCTGTCATTTACAGTGACAAAAAATGGCTGATAATCTAGAAATTTCCAAAGATTGGACATTCAGAAGCATTCAAAAGAAATAGGCCAATTACAAATCATTTGTTCAGTGTAATAACAGTGTTGTGTGCCTTTCAGAATTGAATAATAGAATGAATTTGAATTTAATTTGAATTGAGAAAGCAAACAAAAGAATATTCAAATTTCTATAAGGAAGTAAAATTCAAATTAATTGGAATTCAAAGAAATTCAAAAATTAAAACTTTAATTGTTGTCTTGAGTTTTGAAAAAGCATTGGCATAGAGAGAGCAACAGATAGAAAGAGTGATCAAATGTATTAAGACACTTCCTCTCTTCTACCTTTTTTATTATTATTTGTAAGCAGGATACAGCGGAATTTATAGGGATTTATTTATATTTACTTGGATTTAAAGGCTATAACCTTAACTGAAATCTGTTTCCTGTTTAAAAGAGAAAACAGTCAAGACCTTTGCTCTCTGTCACGATACAGGAATGGGCATGGAAGTGTTCGCCACCCTGGCGGGAGCTGCCATTCAGGGTCAGATAGTGGGAGTGCACCATGCCAAAAAAACAGACATCTGCAGCTTAAAGAATGGCACGGATGAGCCTTCTGGGAACCACACAGATGGCATAGCTCTACAAAATACAGTGAGGCACAGAAATGACCCTTTTACAATTCTGTCAAGCACATTAATGGACATAGTGGAAGTTCTTATAGTTATTGCTTGTGAAATGGCCACACATTTTGACTGCCGACTATCGAGGCAAATGTTTTTCTTAAATCCATAATTCAGTCATGTGTAGAAGATAAGATGCTTCCTGTTTTGAGCAAACGTAGGGCCTTGTTGTGGGAAGTGTTGTATCAGAGAATGATGAAACCAGTGTTGTACCAGAGAATGCAGTGCCTGTGCAACACATGCCTCCAATAGGCTTTAAATATCATATTATAAACCATAAAATGTATATCTAAATTCAGCAACAAAGTATCTTCTGTTTTATTTCCAGGAACAGGAATTAGACTCTTTAGACAAGATATTTTAGGTTTTGAAGATTTAGTTGAATTAACAACACTATTCAAAAGTTTGGGGTCAGTAAGATTTCTTCATGTTTTTAAGAGCAGTCTCTTATGATTACTAAGGCTGCATTTATTTAATCAAAAATACAGTAAAATTTGTAACATTTTGAAATATTATTACAATTAAAAATAGCCGTTTTCTATCTTATTCCTGTGATGCCAAGCAGAATTTTCAGCATCATTACTGCAGTCTTCAGTGTCACATCCTTCAGAAATCATTCTAATATGCTGATTTGATGCTTCAAAAACATTTATTATTATTATCAATCTTGAAAATAGTTATGCTGCTTAATATTTTTGTAGAAACCATCATACATGTTTGTCAGTATTCTTGGACTGATGGAACTTTTTAAAAGAACAACATTTATTTGAAATATGAATCTTTTGTAATGTTAGAAAATGTATTTAGTCTTACATTTGATCAATTTAATGTGTCCATGCAGAATTAAAGTGTTTTGAAAGGTATAGTGCCATTTGTCTTGTAATTTCTACAGAGAACAGCCTATATGACTGGTGCACTGATATTAGGAATGCTGTACTTTCTGTGCTGCCTCGTGCTTTTTCTTGGAGTAAAGGAGCAGTTGGGTAAGTCCAAATGAATTAACACGAGTTCAAATACCATACTACATGTTCTTTCCAGCTTCACTAATAGTACCACATCAGTTTCAAACACTCTATAGCTATATTTATTTATTTTTGGGGATAAATGACTAGATGCAGTGACGTCTAGAGTAATTCAATGGTTTGCATGTGTCTACATTTTACTTTAGCCCCTCTGAGTAAACTGGACCGCATAAATGTCTCCTATCTTACTGGTATGAAGATGATATGGGGACACACTCCATATGTGCGGCTTGTATTTGGCTTCCTCTTTGCTTCACTTGCCTTCCAGGTCAGAAGTTTTTCTGTTTAAATCATGAATTTATTTTTGAAGTGATTGTAGTTAATATACCAAAATCAACATGTTTGTATTGCATAGAAAGATGCCCTGTTATGTATTATAGTTTTTATATTAGTCATACAGTAGAGACAAAAAAAATGGAATTTATAAAGTATGACTGTAGTCGTGATGACACGAATATTTGTTTCAGATGGCTCAGGGAAATTTCGCCCTCTTCTGTACTCATGCAGCGAATATGGGAGGATATTTTCAGCATCTTGTTCTCATATTATTGGTGAGGTATCCATTATTTCAAAAGTGTATAGTATGAAGTACTGCAAGTAGCTATTTCTGCATGATCTAAAAAACGTGTCAGGCTGCTTTACCTGTTAAATAGTATCAAATTAAATAGTAAATAAAACGTTTGACTTGACCCATTAATTTTGATGTTACAACATGAAGTATTATATTATATTAATTACATTTGAAAATTATATTAAAGCACAACATATTATGTTTTTGAATGTTTTATCTTAAACACGTGTAAAATTATACAATATTCAGGCAGGTTTAGCTGTTAATTTGAAGGGATAGGCCTAATTAGAAATATTATAATTTCTGCTCTTCTACAGACAGCAGCCACAATATCAATCCCAGTGTGGCAGACATTATTGGTCAACATAGGCAAGAAGACCACTATATACATCGGCCTTTCAGTGAGCACCCCTTTTTGTTAATTGTTTTTTTTTAATGGCTTTAACAATTAAAGCTCTATATTTGTTTCCACAGTTTCATCTTTCTTTCTCCTCTCTTCTGCAGATTTACATCCCAACTCTAATTGTGATATCCCTAGTGAATAGTAATTTACCCGTCTTCATTATTATGTCCATGTTAGCCGGCACAAGTATGGCAGTCCTCTATTTACTCCCTTGGTAATGTAACCCTTATAAAATATCTCTTCTTCATTGTTAAAGCCCTTACTTGCTCCAACACATACTCCACACCAGCTCCTCTTTCATTATTGAGACATTACGCTAACCCAGATAGTGGTCAGCTGGGAATTATTCTATGATATGCTTGGCAGTGATTGGGCCAATTCAGAATTGTGTTATCTGGAAACTGGTCCCCCATGACTAGGAAAGCATACTTTCCCATGCTTTAATGCACATAGTCAAGCTAAGTAAGATTGTAAGTCAGTAAGTTTTAATAAAGAAAGAAAGAAATTAATACTTTTATTCATCAAGGACACATTAAATTCATCAAAAGTGACCGTAAAGACTTTTACATTGTTACAAAAGATTTCTATTCCAAATAAATGCTTTACGGTTGAACTTTTTATTAACCAAAAATGTATCATTCCACAAAAACTGTTTTCAACATTGATAATAAGAAATGTTTCTTGCGCAACAAATCAGCTTATTAGAATGATTTCTAAAGGATCATGTGACACTGAAAACTGGAGCAATTGCTGCTGAAAATAGAACATTTCACAATAATACAGTTTTTTTTGTTTTACAGTATTTTTGGTCAAATTATATATATTGAACATACCATAGGCATACTATAAAACCAGAATAATTGTTTATTTTAGGTCAATGCTGCCAGATGTGGTGGATGATTTCAAAGCCAAGAACCCATCTTGCCAGGATCTAGAACCACTATTCTACTCCTGTTATGTTTTCTTCAACAAATTTGGTGGAGGCATGTCTGTTGGAATCTCAACTTTGGCACTACAGTAAGAGCTTCCTTCAATCAGATTGTTTTTTGTTTGCCAGTAATGGTAACAAATGTTATTTTTAAACATCTCCTGTGCACAAAGTTTTTATTTGAACCCCCAAAAACCTTCCGTGACTGATTTCACAATACTTTAACATTCATCCTTAACTCTGCAGCTTCGCAGGATACAAGCCTGGTGCTTGTAAACATAATCCAGAGGTGATAAACTCGCTGCGGATACTCTTCGCTCCTGTGCCCATCTGCCTGTTGCTCATCAGCTTGGTGATTTTTTACTTCTATCCCATCAATGAAAAGCGACGGCAGAAAATCCAGAAAGCTTTAAGGAAAGCAAGGTATGTGTTTCTGTTTGTATAAGATTGAGAGGTTTTTTTTTGGAAAATAACTGGCTGGGTTGAGGGGTTGATGCGTGATACGTTAATTATTTCTTCATACTAATACAATAATGACAGATAAACAATGTTCTTAGTGAACTAGTGACATTTTTGTTGCCAGATCTTCCTGCTATACGGAAGCAACTTCTTTCAAACTTACAAAAGGTTCATTTTATTTTAGTCTTTGCATTCATTTCAACACTACTATGTTAAGTAACATATTCAGTGATGTCTTCATGTTCTCATACTGTGTTCCAGTTTTGCATTAGGTTGTTATAACTGTTTAAACTATGCCTTCACTGCCTGTTTTCTTAACATGTACAGGACAGAGACCAGCATGAAAGGAGAAGAAGAACTGAGCCTATGAAGTAATCACTCAGTATGTCAAGGATTCCACTAACATTTACAGGTTGTGGAACTGTTAATAATGAACATGTTTTGTTTTCCATCTCAGTGGAAAGGCTTTGTATTGTGCATGGTGAATATTTCTCAATTTTGTTCTCGAGGGACCCCAACACTCCCAGCCAGCAATGACATGTGGGGCCCAGATGGGTTAAGTACGGGTTCCATGGTTACTGTGTGGGCATGGGCTTTGGCTGGGTGAAATCAGCGGGTCCCATGTAGGTTTTGTAGTATGAGTCCCACATAGGAAGCCCATATGAGCTGATTACATGGGCCCCATAAGGGACAGGCATAGGCCAATTGGGGATGGGTTTGAACTGAGAACACATACAGTATATGGGTCCTGCATAGCATATTGATGGGCCAAGTGGGCATGGGTTTGATCTGGGAACACATATATGGGTCTTGAATGGCATATTTATGGGGCAAGTGGGCATGGTTTTGATAGATTTTTAAAGATTATGTTTGTTGTTTAATGTAACAATTTTGTATTCATGTATTTTTTGGAGAGATGTTTTTTTTTCAGAGATTTTTTTTAAAGGGGTCATATAATGGTACATGCACTTTTACAAGTTGATTGTACTGAAATGTGTGTTGGCAGTGCCTGTACACAAACATCATAAAATGATAAAAATCCATCCAGTGTTTTTGTTTTAATCTCCTTATATGTTTTCCCCTGTCTCAAATCAAGCCGTTCGACCGTGTGACGTCACACGGTCGGACGCCCCTCCCGCGATTGTTGATTGACAGCCGGGTTTCAACACAGACCCGCCCTTGCTCGTGAGCCAGCTGTCAATCATAGTCCGCGCGGACCGGCGCGGTCATTGTTGATATGCTGGAGCACTGTCTATGAGCAGAATGGCGTCTAAGCGATTGTGGTGTTCTGTTCTTGGGTGTAATAACGAACACAGTCATTTTAATGTTCCTAAATCCGAACCGCTGAAGACGCAGTGGCTGAGTTTGTTTTCGAAGGGAATATTCCCCACGAGCAACGTCAATGCTTTCATATTTGCGCGAATCATTTCACACACCAGACTGCTTATAAATGAGGAGGGTCAGTATAAAGCTGGTTTTGCTAAGAAGCTGCTCCTGGACCGGAACCAACTATTCGTGTTCCTGCTGAACCTCCAAATAACTGAAGTGAGTGTAACGTTTTATTAATCTTTAATATTTATATTAATCTTTGCAAATCGCTAGCTGCACGCTTCACAATGAATGCGTCTAAGGTTTACACTCAGGGTACATTACGGCATGTTTTCTATGTACGACGTTCTCAATATAATTCATAATCCCACGTCTATAATGAACAACACGTTATGGTTATTGTGTTACAAACGGTGTACACAGAACAGAGAGGCGGGGTGAGCAAAGCTCATTATCATTTAAAGTCATATGCACTGAAACGGCGTGCTGAAAACAGAGCTGTTTTTGACCAGGTAAAATAAGTGTTTTCTTACAATACTAATGAGAATTTTTAATTAAAGTATATTACAAAGTTTTAATTTAGACTCTAAAGAATCATATTAGCTTGTACAAAAATGGCATTATATTTTTGATTTGTTTACCGGTAAGTTGTGACATTTAAATTGTTTTTTAAAGATCATTTTTGTTGTTCAATTTAATAATATATTTCTTGCAGTTCAAAGCGTCAAGTGTCTTGTATTTATCTTGGACTTATATTCATTCTTCGTTTTTAGTTTTTCTTAGATTGTTTCCTTAAACCATTTGGCATGGTTGGGCTTAGATAGGCCTTGCATGAATTGCCCAGTTAGGACCCACATAAGACCCTTACAGGTCCCACTTAAAACCCATCTGGGCATCCACGGCTGGCCCCCTGTGTGAATCTTGGGTGCAAGCCCATTTTAAACGCCCTTTAAGCAGGTGGGGCCCAAATGGGTCTGTCATGTTTTGTCCGGTTCAGATCTTACATAACACCCTTATAGATCCCTTTTGAAGCCCATCTGGGCATCCACGGCTGGATCCTGGGTGCAAACCCACTTTAAACCCCTTTGAGCAGGTGGGGCCCCAATGGGTCTGGCATGAATTGCCCAGTTAGGACCCACATAAGACTCTTACAGAGCCCATTTAAAGCCCATCTGGGTAGCCATGGTTGGATCCCGGGTGCAAGCCCACTTTAGACCCATTTGGGCAGGCCCATTAAAAACACTCACTTCCTGATTGCCAAGCACACTGCGCAGGCTCAAACTGAGCTTGACGACGTAGATGTGACATGAGCAACCTGTCTGACAGTTGTACGTCTTCTAGTAGCGGTGCCAAGAGAAATCTGAATCATTCCCTTCCGAATCTTGCAGAGACTGAGAGCGTGAGTAGGAGCTGTCCATGAGCTAGCAGCAGGATCAACTTTATGACTCTCTATGATGGGCTTCTTCTTTGACTTTACCGGACGTTATGCCTCCACAAGCCAATGGCGGCCCCCAGGGATTCTTCAGTTTCCGGCTGGTGGATTATCCCCTTGGGGGTGACACGTGTCGCTCCGCCCAATTTTATTGGTTTATAATACAGCAATCTTATTGGCGTAGACGCTTGAGGTATGAGCATGCGCATTCCTTCATGTCCGAGTCTGGTCCAAGGGGGTAATCCATCAGCCTGAAACTGAATCCACCCTGGGGGCCGCCATTGTAGCAGACCATCACCTGCTGTTAGCATTCCATTGACTCCCATTCATTTTGGCGTCACTTTGACAGCGAATAACTTTACATCTGAGGCGTCAAAAGACTCCATTTGTCCATTATTTATTTCTAAAGAAACAGGACAATGTATATTACTTTGTATCATACGTTACAGCCCCGTAGAAGCCGTTTTTGTAAAAATAGGCTAACGATTGCGTCAGAACCACGCGACTCTCTGTCGCACAGTAGAGAAATGACCGTATAGACAGGAGGAGAAGCTCGCAGGCAATCGGGGGGACATGGAGGCATAAAGTCAAGGGAGAAGCCCATCATAGAGAGTCATAAAGTTGATCCTGCTGCTAGCTCATGGACAGCTCCTACTCACGCTCTCAGTCTCTGCAAGATTCGGAAGGTAATGATTCAGATTCCTCTTGGCACAGCTACTAGAAGACTTACAACTGTCAGACAGGTTGCTCACGTCACATCTACATCGTCAAGCTCAGTTTGAGCCTGTGCAGTACGCTCAGCCATCAGGAAGTGAGTGCTTCTACCTTAATTGACTTCACTTTTCTCCGTTGAAATCTATGGAGTCGCTGTGTCCATTTCTTTTACTGTCTAGGTTCTGGTCTATGGTACGAGTTGAGATTACCAAATACAGACCAAAAAGATAGACCAAATATATAAACCAATTAAAATTGGGAGTGGGCGGAGCGACACGTGTTTCCCCGCCCAAATATGTCGCCCCGCCCCATCGTCCAGACTGCACTCTGGGGTACTTGAAACTACCCAAATTGGGTTGTTATCTCTGACCCAGGAGCTGGGTAACACAAAACTACACAAACACTGAAAAAATAACCCCAAAAATGTACCCAGAAGGCTCAAACCAGGATTTGGTAGAAAAAAGAACCCAAGATTTTTTAGAGAGTTAAGAGGTAACCAGTCTTTCTTTTTGGATTCAAATTAGACCAATTTACTGTTTTATGTTACTGACATAAAAAAATAATAATAATCTATGACCAGTGTTAAAGTAAAAAATTGCATGAGTAACTTGTAAGACTAGTCTAAGCAGTTTGCAACTGGCCTCAGGATTGAGAAACATTAGTAGGCTAGACTTAAAAGTGCAGTGTGTAATTTCTGCTCCAAATCCAGACAAACAGATAGTCCCGCCTAAAACCTAGACCACATGTGAAGCCAATGTTGCTGCAAAGTGTTTAAAACTCTTGAGAGAATTCAACCAATGAAAGGCTTGCTGATAACTGTCTATTATTATTAAGCTGAGAGAGTATTATTTCATTGAAAAGATACACAGCGTGTCGTGTATGTATGTACTTGTATCAGCATTTTTTATCAGAAATAGTAATGATGATAATGATGTAAAAGTGTATAAATAAACAGCCATGTGTAAATATGTCCACGGTCATCTTTTTGTTGTCTTGCCTTGCAGAAAACTGTTCAGCGCCCTCTTGTGGCCATTAGTTATTAGGCCTTAAAGTCACCATGAAATCAAAGTTGACAAAGTTCTTGTTTTTTTATGGAAGATTGCAGTATTTAATCAAATTTATTTATCCATGCACATTATTATTATGTTTAATTCATGTGCCCTCATAGTGTTTAATTAAAATAATTTCTCCTCCCATTTTCCCTGAACATGTTTCGGTGAAGACGGAATGAACTGTCACTCACGTGAGATCACAGCAATAGCAAACCACAATCACCTAATCAATTCCCCATGGACAAAATCAAGTGTGCCCCCTAAATTTTTTCTTGTCTGAGAAGCTGTTTCACTCGTAGGGGAGCGCGGGGCATGCACCTAACGCGGGGTTGAATGTAACACGGACCTTTTACATAGTTAGTCAGGATCAAGCCGGTTGTGTTTCCGCTCTTTTTCTCTCGCTGCCAGAAGACGGTCTCCCGCGAATTCGTGGAAAGTTTTGATAATATTTCATGAATATACTGGACAAAGAGTGTTTTGTCACCATGCAAGTACATTTTTTCATCATAGGTTTTTTTTCGGTTTCTGAGTTGTACGTTTCCAAATCTAATTTTATATTGCCTTAATCACTGTCTTGTTTGCTAAAACAAAACACCGTTTTGAAACATGTCAGCAACTGTTAGCTAGGCTTAAAATATGTTTTACACAGCGGGGTTAGTTGTAGCACAGTGTTACAACTAAGCCGCCAAGTGTACAATGATAATCAAATGAAAACAGGGAGCCACACAACTTTTCAGGTTTGAGTATTTATTTATATATTTAACTTTGTTGGACTTTCACAAACAATGTTGGAATTTAAAATGTTTAAAATTTAGTTTACTATGCATTGATCACTTGTATATTTATAAAAAATATGGCCTGTTTTTAATGCGATAAATCCTTTAAATTTAGATTTTAAGTTCATTTGTATTATTATTACTGTTATTATTAATAATAATAATAATTTTACATGCAGCTGCCACACACAAATCTAATTGAATTGCAATTACAATATTTGATGATTTTATTTATTTATTTATTGCAAAACTGTGCAGCCCTTTTCTATGTCTCTATCCATGATATTGATCCGTAATAGAAAGATGATTGGATGAGGGATGGATTTATGGATATCTTTACAGATGCACAAACAATATCAAACTATACTAATAAAATAGTACTGAATTATGTGTGTTCCACACAAGTGTTACAACTTACCGGTACCCATCTGTCTGTTACAATTAACCCCGCATATGGGATAAGTTGTAACATTTGCACTTCTGTCACTTTCAGTGCAACAGTACGAAAATGGTAGGTCCTAGAAAAAAACTTTAAAAGTTCATTTGTAGCAGAGATGTGTTGCTTGTGTAAAAAAAAGTTAAATCTAACTTAATAATTTTTTTTAATAATTGAGCCAAAACCAAAATGTGTTAGGTTGTGCCCCGCTCTCTTCTATATACATCACAATAGGGAATAAGACTATCTCAACTTGCTTTTCATGACAACTTTAAAGTAACAGTTCATTCAAAAATGAAAATTCTGTCATAATTTACTAACTCAAAACCACTATGACTTTCTCTCTTCTACGGACACAAAAGAAGATATTTTGAAGAATGTTGGTACAGTTTGGTGCCCATTGAGTTCCACTGTATCCATGAAAATTATGTTCTAAGTTCCACAGAAGAAAAATAAACAGTTTTGGAACGACATGGATGTGAATTAAAGGATTAGTTCACTTTAAAAAAAACTTTTGCTGATAATTTACTCACCCCCATGTCATCCAAGATGTCCATGTCTTTCTTTCTTCAGTCGAAAAGAAATTAAGGTTTTTGATGAAAACATTCCAGGATTTTTCTCCATATCCTCCTGAGACCCAGAAAAAAAAAGTTTTTTTAATTTGTTTTTTTTCCATGTCATCACACTGTTTAGAGCACAATAAACAAATGGTAAAAAAACACATATATAAAATAATATTTTATTCATACGTTATGCTATGTCCTCTGTAGTGGACGCCAGGACTAAGTTGTTTAAAAAATAAAATGACATGAAATTATATGTATAGGCAAAAACAATGGGATTTTTTTTCAATCACCAATAAATTTTGGGGTTTCAGGATTTTTTCAACCAAAATTTGTATAAAGATTATTCTCAACTATGTTATGAAAGAAATAATGGAATGAATTGATACACCATTTTACTTTTTGCAATATATGGGTAAAATGGCCATAAATTAATATTCCCATTCAATGCAATGTATCTATACACTGTATCTAATTTGCACATTAATGTGTTCTTGGAGCAACATTTACTGAAAAAAGAAGTGTAATAATTGGAGTAATAATTCTGGCAACATTTTAATAATAATATCTAATATTTCATAGGAATATTGATGTATAATTTATTTCCATATTCACTTGTTGTGTCTCCCAGAATGCCTGATAAACATGATTTAAGTCCTGATGTCCTCTACAGTGGACACGTTTGAAATCAATGCCCTGTTCTGTAACAGAGAGTAATTTTTTTATTTGAAACCCCTTAACATTTTCCTGAGATGTTGTTTTATGAAATACAATTTGAAAAAGTAGTCCAATTTAAATATAATTACAATATATTATCATATTTCCATAAGAATGTTACATTTGATCACTAAATTAATGTCAGACATTTTTAAAGACCAAGGAGAAGTTGTTTTCATGGTGAAACCTCCAAACATTTGGTATCTCTGAAAAGTCCTGAATGTGCTCTTTACAGGACACCCAGGTTGTGTCATGTGACATGTATGATGTCAGAGAAATTCACTAAAATATAATGTCCACTACAGTGGACAAAAGTCTATTCTTGGGTCCCAGGAGGATATAATGCACTTTACTGCAGGGCAGCAAACGGTTCAAGGTCCAAAAGACAGTTTCAGTGCAAACTGCAAACTGTTCAAAGGGCTTTAAACGACACCAGACGATGAATAAGGGTCTTATCAAGCGAAACGATCGCTCATTTAAAATTTTTTTTTTTTTTTTTTTAAGTTTTATAAGCTCAAATGCTTGCCTTGCTCTGTTCTGTGTGACTCTCCTGTTCGAACTCGTTCATCAAAATGAACGAATCTTTTTCCGAGTCAATTCGTTCATTTCGTTCATTAAATGAATCAAATGACTCGTTAAATGAATCAAATGACTCGAAAAAAGATTCGTTCATTTTGATGAACGAGTTCGAACAGGAGAGTCACACAGAACAGAGCAAGGCGGGCATTTGAGCGTACGTGTGATCAGTCTTGGCTGGTCCCTGGAGTGTACGATCACACCGGTGTGATTAAAAGGTCAGTGCTTCACGTAATCAACTGCTAAATTCAAACGTGCTTTCACGCGTTGGCTGGTGCTGAGCCAGAGACGGAGGCACTCAGAGCTGTCATATATCTGTTTTCAACCACATAATGTTTATTTTAGGTTTCAGACATTTAAATACACATAAGTACTAGCAAAACAATGATTTTGAGTTTGTAAAATACACATTGATGTCTATGGATGCGCCAATAATAATCCTTTCCATTATAATAAGACGACACGTTTTATTCATATCAGATACACATTGTGTAAGTAGCTTTACATTTGACCCTATTCTTCTCCCAGTTCACCGGCCACTTACTTTCATGTATTCCGTGAGAAGTGGAGGAATTGACGTGTTGTAAATCCAACAGATCCGATTCTCTGAACTGTAAAACAAACTAAAATGTAGTTGTGCATTGTGCATACAGCTCAACTAACGCGGATACAGATGTTTAAACAACAAAACCCATCCACCTGCACATATTTGACAATTGGAATATCAGTGTTTCATGCTATAGCTAATACATTTGTGAATATTTTTAATAAAAAAGGAAAAATTACATAAAAGCAGATCATCATTCATTCAGCGCTGTGTTGTGGTTGTGGTTGCGCTGTGTCACGTGACAAGCAATGACGCGTCACCATGGAAACATTAAATTGACAAGTTCTAAATAACGGTCGCCTTGAAAAACTCACGCTGGGGGGTCAGTTAGAATATTTTAAACTTACGTGTGAAAGAGTTAATAGTGGCAGAATTTTTAGTTGAACTATCCCTTTAAGATCAACATGTGTTGGGTGACTGTCAAGTTGTTCATGGAGGGGACGTGGGAGGTGGATATGTGCTTCTCCAGTCACCCACATTACACCACTTTAAAGTGAGTGTTGAGAACATGTTATATAACAGGTACATTACAATGAGCTGGAGGATTCAATAGAGAACGCTGGAGGAGAGGTGAAAATCTGCAATAACTCCCTATGTTTTCCCCTGTAAGTTATCTATCTATCTTTCTATCTATCTATCTGTCTGTCTGTCTGTCTGTCTGTCTGTCTGTCCTCGTCCATCCGTCCATCCGTCCATCCGTCCATCCAAACACTTTTTGCATGCTAAAGTCAAAGGTGATAATACGAATAATAAGAATAGGCTTTAAAGCACCATTTTTTTATTTGAATATGACCAATTGTCCTCCAATACATATATATATATTTTTTACTCGTATCAAAGGGGACGGGCCACATCAGTCATCATGTTGTAGTGCAGTCACGTGACCCGACAGCATCTCTCTCTCTCTCTCTCTCTCTCTCTCTCTCTCTCTCTCTCTCTCTCTCTCTCTCTCTCTCTCTCTCTCTCTCTCTCTCTCTCTCTCTCTCTCTCTCTCTCTCTCTCTCTCTCTCTCTCTCTCTCTCTCTCTCTCTCTCTCTCTCTCTCTCTCTCTCTCTCTCTGCCCGCAAACAGCTGTGAGCGAAACAGTGTGCAGGAGGGCTCTTCAGAAACATACACACGAACGGGACAAAATGGGAGTAGAGATCGAGACCATAACCCCCGGCGATGGTACATTACCCCAGTGCAGCCTCTATCATATAAAGTAGCATACTATTCGTCACGCTGCATGCGTTTAACAGCTTTGTATAATTCATTTCTCTTGCTCCCCGTTTCTCCTCGCGCTGCAATCACAGGGAGGACCTTTCCCAAAAAAGGACAGACATGTGTGGTGCATTATGTTGGTGAGTTGAATTTCAGATTTTCTTTTGGTCGGTGTAGTGGATGTTGTAATCTTTCCCTGTTTGCCCGTGTGTGTTTATATTGATATTTGTAGCTTTATCGTAAAAATGTTTATTATAATAAAAAAGGGTTATTATTAAGAAATATTATTTATGTATTAAGAAATACATCTGAAAAGTCGAATTGCCGTAAAGATATAGTAAAAATTTAGCAACAAACGAGGAAGAAAATCAAGCCAATATGCATCATTAGTTGTGTATTGTTTGCACACATAGCATTTGTCCCCACATGATCGTCATTTGACAGCTGAGACTGAACAGATTTAGTCTTTGTTGTATCATGTCGGATAGACGGATTATCACTGTCTGGAGTGAGTCGACCCCTGGGATGTTGTGATTGTCTTTTAATTGTTCATACTAACTAAGAAATCGCTGTCTGTCAAGTCGATTATTTGATGATTAGGCTATATGCAACCTTGATATAATATTCAACATTGTGCCAAAAACAGCCCACATATCAGTCATTTTAACTTTGGATTACATTCTCATGACCCTTACTTGATTTTTCTTACATCTTTTTCCTGGAATTTTTAATTATTTGTGGTGCATTTTCTCCATATTTATTTTCTCCATAAACATAGTAAAAATAAGTAAATACTCTAAGTAATAGTTTTTTATAAGTAAAAAAAAGTTAATTTACATAAGTAAATAAAGGTAAAATAAAAAGGAGGGAAAATGTTGCAAAAAAAAAAAATATATATAGAACTAAAAATAATAATAATGAGGAAATTAGACTCATGAAGGCACTTACGCACAAATTTCCATCTTGTAGTTCAGGGCTTCCATCTCATTATTTATTTATTACATTGGAAGAAGAATGGAAAACCGGTCACATATATTTTGTCTGTGAGCTTGTTTTATGCTTATTAGTCATATAGCAACAGGTCATAAGGCCAATAACCATTGTTGTTAAAGAGCATTATAACAGTTGCTGTGTACAGTATATATATATATACACATTCATAATAAATTGAACTGATCCCTGATTTGTGTTGATTGGTGGATCCATTTTCTGCTTGACTGACTCACAGCAGCCTTATGTCTGTGGATATGTCACTCCACTCCATGTTATTGTTTCATATCCTGATAATTTACTGCTATTAGATATGGGTTAGACGGACGGAAAATCCCCCTGATAGAACAGAACAATAATAAAGTCGCCTATTTATCTGATGCTCTAACATAATTTCCTGTTTTTCATGGCCTCATCCTTTTCCTCTCAAATCTTCAGGCTCTCTGACAGATGGACGAAAGTTTGACTCTTCCCGTGACCGTGAAAAGCCATTTAAGTTCAAGATTGGTAAACAGGAAGTGATCCGTGGCTGGGAGGAAGGTATTGTGCAGGTGTGTGATGGTGTTTTACTCGCTCAGCAAAATCATAGGTAACACTTTTTGATTTAAAGAAGTTTAAATAATATCTTAATAAAGTACCAAATCCAGTCTGTCTAGGATTGATATTTCAATGAAAAAAAGAAAGAAGATAATTCATGCCTATATTTTTGTGACTTTTAGATGAGTGTGGGCCAACGCGCAAAGCTGACCTGTTCACCTGATTTTGCCTACGGTAATAAAGGCCATCCTGGGATTATTCCCCCAAATGCCACCCTCATCTTCGATGTGGAGCTTCTCAGTTTGGAGTGATTTAATGCTATTCACTGCCTTTTGTTCATTTTTCATTATTTTATAAATGTTTCAAGTGTCAAAATGTTAGGGTTACACTTTATATTGTTACACTGTAATTATACATTTAAGTACTGAGTAATATTAAGAAACTACATAGGGTTAGGATTAGGGTTGGGTTTGGTTTATGGATAGTTGCATGTAATTATGCATCATTTATAGTTATTACTATAGTAACATGTAACATATGTAACAATTACACTGTAAAATAAAGTGTTACCAAGTTTAGTCTTAACATTACTTAATTAAATACGTTTCTCTTTTTGTCAGGCTGTATTTTTAGCCATTTTTCTCAGAAGCATCTTATCTTATTCAGCATCCCACTCTTACAGATTTAGGCATATTATATAAAGATCTAAATCCACACTTCACCTTTTGCTTTGGTCACATTACATCAGAACTAATTCTTAAACTCTTTTAATTTCAGTCCAGAATTCTTCCTGTAATTGATATATAACCAAATCACCAAAAACCTTGCAATGTCCTTAATCTTGAACTTGAACTGAGCGACCAACGCAAACGGATGTTGACAGGGTAACACACACTGATCCGACAAAACCCAACAGCAACTATTGCCGTTGGTCGCCGTCTGTCGGTGCAGTGTGAATTGGCCTTTAGACTACTTGTGACTTTTTCTCACACTGTGATTGTTGTTGGCTTGAGACCAAGTTCAAATGTGACTGTAGAAAAATTTGTAACCAAAATCTGCGACTTTATCCCTGAATCGTAAACCCCAACCCCTCAAGAAGAACCATAAATTTGCCTTAAAGATGTTATGTTTGAGATATAAAAATCTGAATATTTGTTGCATTGTTACTTTTTACACTGAACAAATTAATAAATTACAAGTTATATTTTTTTACATTTAAAAAATACAGAAAGTAATTTAAATTATTTAAAGTATTTAAACACTTTATTTCGATAGTCCACTTTAGACATGCACTAACTATATGTAACTTTGCTACTACATGTCAACTAACTCTCATTAGAGTATTAGTAGACTGTAATAGACTGTTAGGGTTAGGGTTGCAAAGTTACTCATAATCAGTCGAATGTCTGTTGGGGAGCATCAAAATAATGTGTAAGCAGATATTAAAAGTGAGGGTTCACCCAAAAATTAAAATGTTGTCATTACTTACCCTCAAGTTGTTTCAAACCTGTATGAATTTCTTTCTTCTGCTGGACACAAAAGAAGATATTTTAAAGAATGTTGGTAACTAGACAGTTGTCGGCAGGCACCCATTGACTTCCATAGTATGGGGGGAAAAAAATACTATGGAAGTCAATGGGTGCCGTCAACTGTCTGGTTTTGTGTTCAACAGAAGAAAGAAACTCATACAGATTTGGAAGAACTTGAGGTTGAGTAACCGATGACAAAATTTTCATTTTTGGGTGAACTATCCCTTTAAACAGACAGTCTAGTAATACTCTAATGACATGTTAGTAGAATTTCTAAATTGGACTATCAAAATAAAATGTGACCTAATTTTCAGTCAGGTTTGAATTGTAAGCTTTGAACAGATGGACTTTACACAGGCTCCCTGGTTTTGATTAGTGCAAAGAATCAAATTCTTGAACAATCCTTGTGCCTCCTTGTGTTTTACACTTTCCAGAATTTGACTGGTTTTGTATAAAGTGATCAGAAGTGTTCACACTGATCAACTGATAAAGTGCTGTCATATCCTGTAATCACACTTTACAGTAGACCAGGCTGATTAATATAAAATGACGAAGTATGATAGTACTGCCATTTCTGTCAATTTGGTGCGCAATTTTTTTTTTATAGTTGTTTTTTTCCCCTTTGATGTATGTTATTAACATACAGCTATTTGGATTTTTTTATGTGTTTACTTTCTTCTGTGTATGATGAGGTTGTGTAGTTGAGTAGCTGGCACATTTGGCAGCGTAGCAATGGATGCATGTCATAATTAGTGCTTAAAGATTTTGTGATCATGTTTCACTCTTCTTCTAACAAACAATTAGCTTGCTAATACATATAAAAGATGGGCACTTTGTGTTCTCATTGAGCTGGAACAATTTGTTCTCAAAGATGGACAATGTCTGAAAAGCAACAATAGATGGCTGCAAATAATTTAGCATAAAAATATATTAATGGTAAGTAGTGTGATGAAAATATGGTAATGTAGACCGTGCTCCCTATAGACAATTGCTATTGGATGCAGATACAGTGACAGTACTTTTTGTATTGACATGAAAATAATTTTGAATTCTAATGAAATCTGCAGACTCATAAATACCTGAGTCGATGCTGTTTGTTTCTGTGATTGCAGGTCAAGCGTCAAATAATATTTCTGTAATGCTCTGTATTTCTGTATTGTCATACAGACAAAAACCCCCAATAAAATAGTTAAAATGTGCTAAGTGCTTTTACATGTTTTGGAAAATGTTGCTTGCTTCTGTTATTTCACATTAGTACCTTCACTGTTATTATTCTATGTATGCAAATCCTTTGTGTTCAGAGGACTGGCACTCCTATAATACATGTAAGCTGAAGAGCAGGAGACTTTTACCTTAAACATTCTTACAGAGTTTAAGTTGCTTTACAACAATGCGATTCAACAGGTCAATGAATTGACAGCTGATGTTCAGCACTTTATTATTTACATAATGAACCAATATAGACAGAATCAGCCAAAACATATTTAAATGATTATATTCTATATAGTTAATGAACTAGTAAATGCGATATATTGGTAGAACTGCTAATTTGGTATCCCACCACTATCATCAAGAATATCGAGATCTCTGATCAGTCCAATACTTTTACAGTATTAACAATAACTGGAGTAACTGTTACCATGCTAGTTTTTGGCAGTCAGAGTGGCTGAGCTAAAGTTAATAAGTAATAAAAGAATAAACAGAAGTTGAAGCCCAGCCTCTCAAGATCAATGAGAAGCGAACAACGTCATGAAACAATATAAAGTCTACAGCAGGAAGTAAACTGAGCTACAAAGCCTAATAGAAACTGTACGCACACACATACTTTCTGTCTCTCACCTCCCGTCTAATGTTGTTCACTTCTGCTCCAACCTAAAGAGGAAAAGGGTCCCATCTACTGTGCTCAGCTTGTTTACATTCCTTCTCATTACATTTACCCCATTTCTTCAGAAGTCACTCGTTTGAAAGCCGAAAGGTAAGACGCGACACTCTCTAATCTGAATATTGTTGTTTCAATGATCTTTAGAGTGATTTATTCAGTCAGTCAGGTATGTGGGACTCGCTGGCTAACCGAAGCTAAACTTAACCAGGCTGCTGCTAACATACACGAAGAACAAAGACGTGTTAGTGTTCACTTTACCGTGTTCTTCATTCCTTTATATTTATTATGTTTTTGTTTTTAAGGATATTTTTTGTAACACATTACCTGGACATTCTTTTAAGGAGAAAGAAATCGAACTTTATTCGTGTAATTAGCATGATTGTGTGGGTTGCTAACGGAGACTAACGTTAGCTCGAGAGCTAAACAACAAAAACAGTCTATCAGTTCGACTGCTTATATTTGGAGTTAATTTTGCTTACTTTATGGTGACATGGAGTATAAAACCTCAGTTTATATTAAAACACAGATGACGTGCTTTTATCGCCTTTGCAGTTTTTGGGTAATTTAGAGGAGAAAATATTTATAAAGTCTTTATCATATAAACTGTAAGATTTTATATAAAAGAGATAGAGAAAGAAAAATCACATTTATAACTCAACTCTCTTTAAATGCACGTTTAGCCAGTTAACATGATTATAACATTGTTCGTCAGTGAAACATGACAATGTGGATTTGATGTTTGCCACATAACATTCAATCAAAATTTCCAGGTGACGCATGTTGCTTATTAATGTTGATAACTTAAGGATATGTGTCACTGACATATGAAACCAAGTCATTTCTTGAGAAACAAGTTTTACTTTCGATTATACCTGTATGTTTAGTCAGTAATGGATAGAACTGAATTATTGATGACTGAATAGCTGAAAACAAATAAAAGAGTGTTGCTGACAGACAAACCTTTAAAGGCTTATAACCTAGTTTTCCTTTGTTTTTTGTTCTTGTTTTTTTGGATGAAGGGACTTTCCCACATAATGGCATCAGTTCACTGGAATTATTTTATCATTGTCGTTTATGTCACAACGATAGTCTGTAGTAGTCATTATAAAATATATCATATCTAGTTAATGACAGCAGTATTATATTTCCCCATAAGCTGTGGATTGGATATTGCAACATGAATCCTTTGCTGGACTCAGTCAATAGAGTTGCAGACTGTTGCCATGGGAGATCCGTTTATTATGCTCAGCACTCATTCAGTCTGCCTGAAAATGAGCTTTACCCATTTCTCCCCCATACCAAAGGCCCCTCATCCACTCAACCGGACAGTTATCCACTGGCTTTGCCCCTAACTTAAGTTTGCTCTGGTGATTTTTCAGTAATAAACTGCGTGGAAAGTAGTCCACATTTAGTCAAAGATGTCATCTAAATCAGATTCAAGCAGTGTGAAATCATTCTATTGCTTCTGCATTATCATGCATTAGTGACGCTTTCCACAATGTTGGTTGATCTATTCAGATTTACACTAAGGTAACAACAGACATGGTTATTAATATATTTTATTTATTTATTTGCATTTTATTTTTGTATTGTTTTTTGAAGCTGAAACTTAAAAGTAACTTGTGTTCATTTTAATGTAATTTTATTTTTGGAATCACAGTTTCCCTGTTGTTATATATTTATTTGTATATTATTTTATTTTTTGTTAAAGACGGAATGGAATGATTATTCAGCCTATCTATTTTCTAACCTATTTTATTGTGAATGATTCATCTGTGCATATTTAATTATTATTATTTTTCACCTCAGTATTTTTAATTAAACTATCATTGATCTTCCAGTGACATATCCCAGAGACCTCCATTCGTTTTCTCCACATAAAACTCACCCTGTTATTACAATTGACTGCAAGCTCACATTCAGACTCTACTCCATCCATTCACTTTCTTCTCTTTTTGATAATTCCTTTCACTAGGGTACGTTGTAATATGGAAAAAAAATCTGCCTCTACTTCCGTTTCTTTGTGACCTGAATGAAAATACTGATAACAGGTGTTGACCTCAGTTGACTTAAAGCCTCAATGATGAGATTCCCAGCTGTCCTTTATGCCTGCTTGATTTATGACACACTTTGTGCCCACAGTTGATTCACTTGCTTTCTGGCGAGAAGCTGATCTAGATCGAGCTTCAAACAATAGAGGCACACATGTCTGTGAGAAGATTGCTCACTGTCTCCATAAGTCCACTATTTAGAGACATCTCTACTTTAGTGGAGTGCTCTTGACAGGAAATAATGTCCCTTTAGTACCACAGAGACATTTTTATGTGATGAGAGACTGTGTTTGTTTGGTAGTAGGAGCCTGTCTGATATATTTAGTGCCTGTTTCTGACATGTTGGTTGCGGTTGAATCGTCAGAGCAGATATTTCAGTGCATGTTTGCTTTCACATATCACGCACGGTCTGTGTATGATGGGAAGAGGGTGTAGTATGTGTTGGTTTGCATGAGCTGTTTTGTGTGCACTAGTGTGGGAGTTTATTCATGAGCGTGTGGGTGAGAGTTTTCTTTTTTTCCTTTTTTGTGGTCATGTCTGTCTGTGAACGTTTCTCAGATTTGTACAAAATGTCAGCGTGTAGGAGCATGTGCTTTAGCTTTAGTCTCGAATCTGACATTACGGGATAAGCAACTCCAGTCTCTTTAATCTGGTTGTAAACCTGTAGCCTATGTTCCTACATGCGTTAGAGACTTTAATAGGTCTCCAGGCTGTTTGTTTCATTTCCAGTCACAGGCAGTGCTCCAGTCGGACCGATTCTAACTAAATACTTCCTGTTTCCTATTTCAGTTTGTTCATGTAATGCGCGACTAACTATTTCCATTAGGATGTGGGATGTCTCTTTAGGGAAGTGAGGCAATGTGCAAGTTCTCCCATTTCCCAACATGTAACCATGTCTACCTTCTTTTTGCTGTTACTTAATGTTTCTTGCTAGAAATGAGTATTTTAGATTAGCTTTGTGATTTAGATGCCTATATAACCATATGATCCACAGAGTGTTGCTGTAGGCTCTCGTTGAGCATTTCCTGCATCTTGCTTTCTGCTGTGGTGACGTGTACAGTAACCCGATGATCTACATGCAGTGGTATTGTTGACTGAAATACACAATACGTCATGTGATCACTGTCATATGATTATGACTAATGTCAGTGGTGCCCATCAATCACATGCTTCTTGGCCTTTCCTCTAGTAACTTGTAAATCACTCCCTCATATCTTCCATTCATGGTCTTCCTTTCTTTCTTTAAGTATAGTTTAATTTCTTTGTACTTCTTCACTGGCTCATTCTCTTTCCCTTCTTTCTCTTTTTTTCTCCCCCTTCCCCTTCCCAGTAATGGATTTGTTCCCAGTAAAGCACTTAACTTCTCATTGATCTTCCACTATGAAGAGTGCAGTCAGGCAGTGTTTAATTCTGTTTGGATTTGGACATAGTTAGTAGTGCTTTGGCTCTGTAGTGATGATTTCTGGTGGGATGTTCCTAGTTAAATGTGGAGGGGATGTTCAGGTCCTTCATTTTTTTAATCATGAACTTTAGTCCTCATTAAACTGCTTTATCTTGGCAATTTAATTTTGTAAGTCAACCATTTGATATAAAGTCACATTGTAAAGTTCCAGAGTGTTCAGTTTATAAATGGACTGCATTTTATATAGCGCTTTCACAGACCCAATGGGCACCAAAGCGCTTTACATTTTGCCTCACATTCACCCATTCACTCACTCATTCACACACCGACGGTGGTGTCAGCCATGCAAGGCGCCATCCAGCTCGTCGGGAGCAGCTGGGGTTAGGTGTCTTGCTCATGGACACCTCGACACTTGGTCAGGTGGAACCGGGGATTGAACCACCAACCTACTGTTTTGTAGACAACCTGAACCACTGAGCCACTTATTATAATGAATAGTTCTGATGTGTATGTTTATGTTATGCGTGTAATATGGTAGTGATGTGTTATTGGATGTTTTGGATGCGGAAGTTACTAGTTGCAATTGTTGAAATTGTTGCTACTGTCCTTAACCAAAAAATCTCAAGGATTGAAGTATGCCCACATTTCTGAAATGGCTTGAGTCCTTTGGAAGTGTCAAAGCTGCATGCCATCTCAGAATGTTCACTAACATTTTTTAGAATCTTCAGAATGTTTAATAGACTTCAGCAATGCTAAAATGGGTCCAATTTTATTTTTGACTGAAATCTATTATATAATTTACATAATAGTATTATTCCATCATCATCATCATCATCATCAAATATATAATACAAATGTAACATATATTAAACAAATTATTAATACATAATATATATTAACATAAAATAAAAAGTATTATAATAGTAAAAAAATATTATAATATTAATAATTAGATATTATTATAGTTTTAATAAACCTGAGACAAAAATGTCAAAAACTAGGTTTGATGTAACATTCTGAAGTTATTTAAATGTGTAATTTTATTGCTATTTTATCTGTTATACATGGCATTTGTATTATATTGTTATATGTAAGCATTCATGCAATTAAATAACTCATCATGATTATTGATGTTGCTTGAGCAAGACTGTCTTTAAGTCAAATCAAATAATTTGATTTGTGCATATGGACTGAGTGTTGTAGGTTTTTATATGTGCCTCTTCCTCTTGTGAAGTGAAATTTGTTCCTATGTATGTCTGAAAGTGCAGCTAGAGTTATTGTAGGAGTTATTATAATTTCTGGTGGTTTATGTTTTTTTTTTATGTCAATGACTGTGCAGAAGACACAGATGGACTCAGAGGTGGATCATTTCACAACGTGAAAGTAACACCACCACTGAGCTAATGCCTGGAGAGCTGTGACACATCCATGTGTGTGTGTGTGTGTGTGTGGTGGTGGGGGGTGTTTGATTTTTTAGAGAATCACACTAGTGAAGGTGTCAGTCAGAAAGGAGAATCCTGATGAATTCACTGTGTTTTTGTTCCTGATTTAAACAGCAGTCGTTGTCTGTATGCTCCTAATACACTCCCTGCTCTATCCCATCTAATTAGTATAGGTTTCAATTCCCGCTGGAGTCATGTGGTTGCTAGTCAGCTGAAAAATGACCTCAGGCAATATGGCTCTATATGAGCTGACTGAAAGCATGGTTTCTTGTGTTTCTCATATGCACGCTGTCTTATTTCCCCCATTTTCATGCTGGTACAATTGTGTTTTTTTTCTAGGATGTCATTGTACCCATCCCTAGAGGACCTTAAAGTGGACAAGGTCATTAAGGTAAGCAGTGTTATTTTAGTATTATTTAAATACTATTATATTATCTATTAATATTTTGAATGACCTTTTTATCTTTAGATTTAATTTCTATTAAATGTCTTTCAAAATATTTTTATTTCTTTATGTCAGTACTTGAACTTATTTCAGTTAGTTTGCCAAGCCAATATATCTCATCTATTGTATTTTATTTCAGCTTTATAAATTAAAAACAAATGCTTTTTAAAGGGTTGGTAGCCGTCCCTATGATTAAAGCACTTTAAAAGATCTAGGATTGAAGTATTTCCCATGTTCACATGTGGTCTGCTCCTCTAGGCACAATCCCAGTTTGCTGATGCCACTTCCAGTACCCCAGCCATCACTCAGGGGGTCTACCAGCCACAGCCTGCCATACAGGGGATGCCAAGCTCCAGTGAGTCCGGGCTCTGCCTGTCTGTCTTCTTATGCTTCTTACGTCGTCTATCTTGCTTCCCTCTCCCTTATCATCTCATTCTCTCTTTCATTTCTGGAGTGCTGAGTGAGAGCTGTTTTTATAGAGATGAAAGGCATGCTAGTGTTTTGTGCGATTTTCAAACAGGAACTAAAGACATGCCTTTGGGGATCTGGGAGCAATTTCAACAACAGTGCATCAGCCTTTCCTATTTCCTTTTTTTTTAATCTTAGTGTAAAACAAGCGCTCAAGTTGAACCCCTCTTATCCAGGCAGCACTGCCTTCCACCTATATGTTCTCATTAGCCGTGTCGGGCCAAAAGCGAGCATGCTAGGCTCGAGCATGTAGAGCATGCTCGGGCCTCGTCGGGGCTTCACCTGGGCCATCGGCCAGGTTTTTTTTTTTGCCCGCCGAATACCTTGCTCCAAAGCGGGCCAACTGGGGCTTAAGGAGTGATCATGAACAAAGGCAGTGAGGTTGTTCCATCCTTAAGTTTGAAATCATGTTCCGCACACATAAAAGTTCTGCTTGTGTAGTGGTTAATTAATACAATACTATTATTTGCATGTGTACTATTATTGTATGTGTATATGCATTATTAAACACTATTATTTGTATTTGTACACATACGTACCTAACCGAAAGACCCATACTCAACATTTTCGGTACAAATATGTGTACCGCTATCTATCTATGCTGGTCATTTGAATGTTTATTTTTAAAGTGTAGATTCTTTATATTTTTTTATTTGTTTTATTTATGTCTGGACCTGGTCACACAGTGTAGAAATCTAGAGACTGACTGGTGTGCTAGTGTGTTTGTGTAAACCTAACACTAACATCACAGGCAGACATTTTCCTATCTGAGCGCTGGGGAAAGCAGGAGAAAGAGAAACGAGCATTGTAGCCATGATTCAACTCAGGAAATAATTACTGGTTGGAAACATTCATGGCCAGAATCTGAAACCAGCGACTGTAGGATGACTGACACTTGAACTCTGTTCTTCACAGTTCTCTGTTATTCTATGTTCTGCTTTTTTCACTTGCTTTATGCTGTTATAACGCAATCTTGGATTTTTTTAAACTACAGAATAAAAAAAAAAAATCTACAGGTTCGTGGCTAACCATCACTATGCTACTATGTTAGCTATTAGCTCTGTATCATATAGGGAATTCAAAACTTCAATATGAAATGCTTTCTTTCTCTCCATCCAGCTCTGTATCCGAATCTCGAGGAGCTGGGAGATTATATGGGCCTCAGTCTGAACAGTGATGAGGTCCAGAGAAACCTCGCGCTGGTCCCGGTGGCTGACAGTGTAAGTATGCGCATGTTTCTGTTGCTTTAGCGAGGCATAAATGCGTTAACTACAAGTGACAGTTGCACAAAAGTTGATTGTCTCTGAGTACACATTTGCTTTTAGAGTTCAGTGTGGGTTTCTCTTCCCTGTTCTAAGGATTGCCACTCATCAAGAAATATTTGTTGTATGCAAACAATGACATTACAGAGTCTCAAATGCTTTCCTAGCAGTGCAAGCTAAACCACCCTTTCCTGGTTTAGTTTGCTGTACAGCCTGTTTTTCCATCCCTGCCACTGTTGCCTTGTACAATATTTTCTCTGTTAAAGCAGCCAAGGTAATTGTGTAAGCTTTGAAAAAGGCGGCAGTTATCTATCCGTGTTAGCATTTGTGCTTTTTTCCCCTTCTTTTTCTGTGAATAGCGCAAACTGGCCACAGGGTGTCTTAGCATAACCCATAATTCTTTTCAGCATCATTCCTGGAAGCAGAGCTCAGGAATGACTCATGCACCATAAGGCCTGTGTTGGAGTGTTGCTAATGTAGGCTGCTTTCTAAAGGCATCTTAAAACGATACTCACTGTTCTGTTCAAGTACTAAACATTAGACGAGAATCTCCCAATCTTTTTTGTACCATCACAGCCCCATCAATAAGGATCAAGTACCCATTTATCAACACCAAACCAGAAATGCATTTCTCTTCACTAATACTGCTGGATATCATACATTCAGCGTTATTGTTAAAGCTGCTTAAAAAAACATTACTGTGGGTGAAAAACAGACTCACAAACTAGAACATTCTAATATGAATATCTTGTTTTCATTCCTTAAAAAGAAGCAAAAAAATTACACGATTTAATCACAATCATTTAATTGGTAACTAATTTGTTCACATTAGTTAATGCATTCGATATCAATAACAATAAACTACAGTTTGTATTGATCTAGGTTTAGGTTAATTTATTTAATGAATATACTGTTCATTGTTAATTCTTGTTCTTTTATAATACATTGTAACTAATTCTTATTTATGCAACTTTACACAAAAAAATAAAAAGGTATTAGTTGGAGCCATAGTCTTGTGGGCAGCGATTCCGAGTTCAAGTCCCGGTGTGGTGAAGAGATGAGTCCCAGCGAAGTGAAGAGTCTCAGCTTAGGACCCAAGCAATCCGATTGGTTC
The DNA here is from genome assembly GCF_029890125.1 of Rhinichthys klamathensis goyatoka. Lineage (NCBI taxonomy): Eukaryota > Metazoa > Chordata > Actinopteri > Cypriniformes > Leuciscidae > Rhinichthys > Rhinichthys klamathensis. The sequence goes on along the minus strand of NW_026607135.1, from coordinate 146,803 downwards.
AATGCACGTTTTATGGGTAATCACTTTAGTGCCTGGTTACAAATCAGATATCACTTTATTATATAAGTCGTTTGAACTACATTATAAAGACCATTAATGTCTTTTAACTTATACGTTTCATATACTAGTATATAACCGAAGCTATAGATTGTGAAATTAAACATTTCTCGTTCTTAGTGTTTTTTAGTTAGCTTAGATATAGTAGCATAGCATACAGCTATCCGAAATGATTAGAGATAACGTTTTTTTCACCATCTACGATATTTTTAGATAAAAAAAACTTCGATAACAAATATGATACAGGCATAAATCTGTTTAAGAATTAATTATGACATGACGTACTTGTAATTATTATGCCTTATAACAATTAACAATGTCACAAAACATACCTGAAAATGCAATTTCTTTCACTTTAACTATATAAATAATCAGGATAAAAACAAAAGATTATTACATGAATTAAAGTTTGATTGATTACATTAAGAATTGCGAGAACAGCTTTAGATCAGGCATACTACTGGGGTCCTAAGCTGGGACTCATCACTTCACCACACCGGCTTGTAGTTCTTTCCTGATCCATTCCCCTCTCTTCTCTCCTATTACTTCCTGTCACTACTTCTACTGTCCTATCTTAAATGCCAAAAATAAAAATTCATATACTCTACCAATAAGTTTGGGGTCAGTAAGATTTCTTTTTTTTTTTAAAGAAATTAGTTAAACTAATTAAAAGTGTTAGTAAAACATTTATAGTGTTACAAAAGATTTTTATTTCTATAAAGATTCCTGAAAACAGTGCATCACAGTTTGCACAAAAATACTAAGCATTACAACTGTTTTCAACATTGATCATAATAAGAAATGTTTCTTGAGCACCAAATCAGCATATTAGAATGATTTCTGTAGGATCATGTGACACTGACACTGTGACACTCTGCTAGCTCTAATAGTAACTCAAATCCAGCTTTAATTAGGCAGAATATGCATTAGTACTGCATTAGACCATTTGCATGGAGAGCAGTTGCTATCCACTTGTTAAGTCGTGTGTATGCAATACTGTTTCCAGATCCAAGCCTCCAGTTGTTTCAAGTGAGAATACTAGCTCAACAGCAGTTTATGAACATTATTTATTCATATTACACATTAAAGGTATGCTTTTATAAACTCGCGTGTCACGTTGGATATACTACATTCTCGGGGCTCAAGGATTCTCAGACACCAATTAAATGATTATTTAAAAAGATAAATCCCTGTCTGGCCATCTGGGATTTCGGTATGGAGATAAAGTTAGAATCGTGATTTTTTTTCTGTAGTTTAACAGCACGCTATGAGTGTATATTAGTACCATTTGTTGTTTGCTTTTGGTATCTGACAAGGGTTTGAACCCAGGAAAGGTGATACATGATTCAGACTTCACGAGCAGATTCTACAGAAATAAATGTTAGTGTTGTATGTGACCAATACACTCACACATATGAGAATTAATTAAAATAGTTTTCTCTCTCCTCGCAGCAAGTGGCAGTGCCAAGTTGTCTGGGTGGCATGGTGCGGCCCGTGACTGGTGCAGATGTGGGTATTCGGAGGGCAGAGATTCGCCCAGGTCTTCGGGAGATCATCATCTGCAAAGACCAGGAACGAAAGGTCGGCCTCCGACTCAAAGATATCGATAATGTGAGTAAAGCTCTTCGCATTAAACACTTTCTCAGAGTCATGACTGGTGTTGTGATTTATGTTTTGAGAGTAATTGGTATGTGGGTTAATTGGTAGGCATTACACCATCATATGTTGTTGTCATCAGCAGCAGCCAGATGTCTGTATCTTCATGCATGTCATTGTCTTTAGGGAGTGTTTGTCCAGCTAGTGCAGGCGAACTCTCCAGCGGCTTTGGGTGGTCTGCGTTTTGGAGATCAGGTTCTGCAGATCAACGGGCAGAATGTTGCTGGCTGGAACTCAGATAAGGCCCACAAAGCTCTGAAGGCAGCAGCTGAACAACGCATCGAGCTCATCGTCCGTGACAGGTCAGGCATTTTTATCTATACAGTATATCTATACAGTAAGAATTATTATTTTTTAATTAGTCTCTTATGTTCACACAGGCTGATCAAAAATACAGAAAAAGCATTTTAACATTGTACAATTTTATTGTAATTTAAAATGTGTGTGTGTATATATATATATATATATATATATATATATATATATATATATATATATATATATATATATATATATATAACACTAACAAAATATTCGTAGAAATTCGACAGAATCAGCATGACAGGTGTATTACTATATTTGTGTAGTTCTTTGCTGCCTCCTGGTGGTTGAAGTGTTTTTTTTAATTCAATATGAAAAGAAGGAAAGTTCCTAATTGATCCAAGTTAAGCTCTGTAACATCTGTGACATAGTGGTGATTACCACAAAGGAATTTTGCAAAAAACATTAAACTAAATTCAGTTACTGTAAGGCACCTACAAGCAGTAAACATTTAAATACACCGTTTTTGAAGTTGACATGAGACATCAATCACTTAATGACCTTACTGTTTGCATTACAGTTATATGCAATATCATGATCACAGAAAAATTGAATCAAAATAATTTTCAACATCATCCCACAGATTATGCAAATAGAGATCAACTTTTTATTATATTTATATATTTTGTGTTCCAGACCATTCCAGCGCACAGTCACCATGCATAAGGACAGCTCTGGCCACGTGGGCTTCATCTTCAAATCCGGGCGCATCACTTCTCTAGTGAAGGATGGTTCTGCTGCCCGCAATGGCCTGCTCACAGATCACTACATCTGCGAGATCAACGGCCAGAACGTCATTGGACTCAAGGTGAGTTTTTTCAGGATATGCCTTTAAATGTGGTCTCGGGTCATGTCCCAGTACCAATTTTTTTTATAGTAAAATCACAAACCCATAAATACATTGTTAAAAAAGGCATTTCAATATGAAACTGAGATCCATGTCTATCACTTACTGTAAGAAATCAAATTATTTGAGATTTGTGGAGTAAAGTATTTTGTTTTCTGTCTCCAGGACACTCAGATCAAGGACATCCTGACCACATCTCCTACTGCCATGACCATCACCATCATGCCTAAGTTCATCTACGACCACATGATTAAGAAGTGAGACCCAGCTTTTTTTATACTCCTAAATTATCTAATAATTGTAGTATAGCAGTTACAAAATAAATAAATAAATTGTACTTGTATTTTAAAAACCTGCATGTAATTACAGCTGTAAATAATTTCGGTATTTACATCTATAATTTCACTTTTGAGCCTTCCCGTAAACCTTAACCCACCATCAAATCTACCCAGTAGAGCTGCACGATTCAGGATAAATTGAGAATCATAATTTCTTTCTTTTTTTAAATAGGGAAAAAGTTTTTCCCATTATTCTAACAAAATGTTAATTGCTGCAGTCTATTTAAAACACTTTTTTTTTAGTTAATGTGAATTATTTAAAACAAATCGGTTTAAATGGTTGATTTAATGACTTACCCGTAAAGACGTTCATTACCCCATGAATCAGCGTTTTTAACAAATCTCTTGAATGATTCAATTGCAAATGCATTTTTTTAACAGTCACTTGTCGCCATCTACTGGTGCAACAGCATAACTGATACAATAGTTATTTGAAGCATCAAGTTACTTTCAAATTGTGATTTACTCTATTTTTATCGCTACTGTAGTCATCAGTGTTTATACCCGAACTATAAACTTTTATCCCAGTGCTTTTGTGATGATTTGAGTTTGTAACAGAAATAATGATACCTTGTGGGTTGAAATGACAGTTTGTAAAGCAGTTTCATATCTATACATGGCCACTGCTCTCTCTGGGTCAGCAGTAGCGCCAACGCAGATTTGAATGTTCCCTGTTGATCGTACTTGTAAATAAATGACTTCTTAATGTGTATTAAGCTTACTTAACAAAAGCAGACATCAATAATCTGAAGACTTTGTATCAAAAATAATCATCAGGCAAAATGTTCTGATGACAGCTCTAATCTGTGTATTGCAGGATGTCAAGCGGCCTGCTGAAGTCCTCAATGGATCACTCTGTGCCTGAGGTCTGAACACAGGAGTACACTCACACCCCCTTCCACAATGCCTACAATCTCTAGCCTTCCCATTGGAGCCTTCCACCACATGGGTCGTCTATCACTGATGGGATAAACCTCCTCAGTCACATTCATTTATAACATGTACAAATGGCCTTTTTTATTTTACTTGTTAGCTGTTATGGTTTTGCCTTCTAGTTCTTGATTCTGTCCTTCATGTCATTGTTGCCATTCTTTAATTGTTGTCATACATGTTATATAATAATCCATTGTCATAATTGAGTATTATTATTATCCGATTATTTTAATTTGGCTGGGAGGAAAGGGGTTAAAAACTGAATCTGAGCTTCCTTTTTGAAAAGCGTTAGCTTCAACACTCCTATCTTTTCCATTTCTCCCACTATGCACAAACACTTTGTTTTTTTGAACATCTATATGCCAAGACAGCTGTACTCTGCCAGAATGAATCATTGGCCACAATTCGTAATTTCACAACTCATTTCTTATTGATTGTGAACATGTTTTTTTAGGCGTTTAATCTTTGATGATATTCTGTCATTATCCTGTAAATGTTTTAGTGTCTCTAAAAATTTATATACGAATGTAACCTGAAGACTGAAATTATTACAAAATAAATAATCATCCTGGTGATACCATTGGAAAATATTGCTTATATATATAAAAATCTAAATGTTTTAAGATGGTCTACACATTTGCTCTTTTTCAGATGACTAGGAACTTGAAACAACGGATGTAAAAACGTCAAAAGTAGCAAGAAGTCTTTGTTCACCATGCTGTTTAATATAGATCCTTTTACAGAGCGATGTTGGTCAAGAGCAATGTGCTGCAGTGATGTCTGTTCACACGAATATTACCATAAAAAATATTATTCTACACAAAAATATCAATAGACAATATGAAACATTGCCAGACTTACAAGACTGGTTCCACTTAGGGTGCTGATACTGTTAGACAATACAGAGCCAAAACTGAAGTGCCAGATGAAAAATGTAAACGTCATTGGAATTACTATGTAAGAAAAAATCTCTATAACAAACGTACCTCTCTGAGATCAAATCTTGTAGGCACAGTCGTATAATCCTGCTAAACTACTGATGTGAGTGTCAGTTTGCCACCAATTGTACATTTCAATGATCACTCAAAGAAAAAACATGGCTTACGACTTTTGACTTGTTGGTGGCTAAACCACTTTCAATCTTTTCATTTAACCAACATAATTAGCAGAATATGTGGTACTAAAGTCTTCTAACCATATTTGAAGGAGATAAAAAGAAACGGACACTTACAATGCTGGAAAGCCTGTTAACCTCGGAAGATAATTAACAAATACTTTATTAGTAAACTAACATGTATTAATATCGGTAGACTTCTTAATGGTGCTGAAGCTTTAAAGCAAATAATCTGTGATTATCAGTTACCATCCAAATGCAGAAAGAAAAACTTTTAATAATAACTGATGCTGCAACAAATCTCCAGCACAGACTTACACAGCTCCTATTTCTGCCAAAAGAAGAGTGTTGAATGCTGTTTAAAAGTTTTTTTTTTTTATAAAATAACTCTATAATATGACAGAAATATTATTACTCAAATTTACCAGCATATAGGGCCAATATACACATCTCTGCTTGTAATATGGCTTCAAAAAATTCAAGAAAATCTTATCAAGGCCTTGTGTGTCAATTCAGCAGTTATACAAAGCTTTACATCAGCGTAAAACATTTATCTGGTCAAATAACTAATGCAATAGTTATTTACGTACATTTCATTGACAAACAGACAGTAGCAGTTTGGAGGAAACCTCCTGTTCTTGGAGTAGCGCTTGATTACAATCTCATTAACCTCATACTCCATTAGGCCAAAAGACGACTATCTGAAAACCACACATTCATAGTTTAAAAAAACAAAACAAAAATTCAGGAACATATATGCCTTCTTTTCTTATAATCTATTGTAAGGTTATTTAATAAGCGCCTAGTTGGAATGAGGTAAAAAGTGCAGGGACTAGACTAAATTAAAGACACCTGTATGCACTTGACACCACATAAAGCACAAATTAAGATTGTCAAGCAGAATAAATATCAAGCGCTGGAAACCTTACAGATGCCGCACAAAATCTGCACAACAGAAAGCAGCAAATTATTTGAAAGAGAACTTTGCAAACAGACAACAAATAAAGACTATATCCAACCACATATACTGTACACAATATCAGAGGGGGAGGTAGACCGAAAGGCAGCGGCTATTAATGGTTTAGAGGGACAGAAGATAAGATGATATGTGAGATGCAAATAACTACAATTAGTGTTCATCTGGGTGATTATCTGGTACACTGTTTTCTGGCTAATCAATCCAGCTGTCACATACACAAAGTATAAATATTTAATTACATTTGTAAATCAGTGATGATTCTTTGAAATGGTGGTGTTGGTGAAATCTAACTGAACCACAAATCCACATGTATGCATTGGCCTTTGGACAGACAGAAACACACAATCAAGTTTACTTCAAGTAATTGCTTATAAAGTGAATTATAGTGCAATCGACATCACCTTAGTGTCAGTCAAATAAATGGTCAACATGAACACAGTCATGGCCAAATGATTGGAAAAAAAGAGGTTTAAAATCAGATTTGTTTCAATATGCTATTTTTTTTTTTTAATTAACTTTCAACAAGTTTTATATTCCTCTTTTCATACCAAGTAACAATACAAAGCATTTTTTCTTTCTTTGATCTTTTTAGTGGAATTATATTACATAGTATTTCTGAAATAACATGTTGTTGCTATGCTAATATGGTATTGACGTAGCTCACTGATTCTTGAGAGTCGGGACAAAACACGTTTTAAAAAACTTTTTTTTAAAAATACACACTATATCAATTAGAGTTGTATGTTTCTGCAGAGAAAGGTCTTAGCTATTTAACCATGTAAAGGAACAGGTTCTAAATAAAAACACATTTTTAACAAATAAACATGTTTCCCTTGAGAACTGGATTTGTGTCAACTCCGTCAGACACACTAAAAAGTATACAATTTTAATTCTTCCAATCCAAAAAGAATCTAAATTTCTGAAGCATATTGTAATAGTGTTTAGTTACTCTGATATGTAAAAAAAAATGCAATATATAAACTTAAGTTGTGATTTCACACTATTCTGAAAACTCAGATTTATAAATATTTGCATTTCCAAACTTTGATTTTAATTTCAATATTGTAAAAACAAATTCCTTAAATAAATAAAACATAAGATGATGTAGATCAGATGGTCCTTTATTACAAAAACAACATTAACTGAAGGAAGAACATTTTTTCCCCCAAAAAATAAACAAAAACAAAAACATACATCCAACGCTGTTGATGAAGATCTGACGGTGTTGATGAAAAACTGACGGTGTTGACAAAAAATGTGTGCATTGTGATTATTGAACAGATGTGCTCTTTAAACTACTACTAAAACTACTCCTTGTTATTAGAGTATTGAACTTACTGTAAAGCAAACTATAAGCACATACACCGTTTCCAACTATTATAAATTACACCGTTTCCAACTATCAAAAAAGAAACAATAAGGGCCACCAGGGGCCCTCCTCCCCCTCCCCTATACCACTTCCTGCTCTCCTTTTTCTCATCCACCTCTTCTCCTCTTCCTTTCCTCCTTTGTAAGTAGCCATTTACTTTAAAGTGGTGTGTGTGTGTGTGTGCGCGTATGTGTGTGGATGTTGGATGTGTTGGATGTGTGATTGCCCTGCACTACCTACTTTATACTGGGTGTGATCTTAAATTGACATTCCTTGACAACATACTGCAACACATAATCTGTAGCTTAGAATCAGGTTCAATTAGCTTACTTAAGATTTCATTTTTGTCTAACCTGCGCTTATGCTTTGAGCAGCAGGCGTCGGACATGTGTATGGTTAAATAATGTAATGCATGCTATGTATGTGCATTTATGTGTAAATAAAACCCTGAAATAACAGTTTAACCCTTCACTATATTCACAAATAATATTATATTCGCACATAAAGATGTTATTGGTGGATTTGTCAACTCCGTCAGCTTACAGGTCAACTCCGTCAGACATAGAACCTGACGTAGTTGACGTCTGACGGAGTTGACGTAAGGGCATGTATTTTCCCGCCAAAACATGTATTGTACACTGCATCTAGGTAGTTTTTCCTCAGTTGCTAGCTGTCCCAATAACCTCACTAAAATGCTTAAATTCAATCCACTATGGTTCAAAAAAAGTATCTTAACAGAAAGATGGTATTGACATGGTGCAGCTGTGACCATAGGAATATTGACATTGTTTGTCTAAAAAAAAAAAAAAATGTAAAACGTACCAGAGCATGTGAGGTAGTGCTGCATTCACCACAGACAGGGAGATGAAAAGGGGTCCTCAAGGATATAGCTGACCATGCTATTTCCTGATTTAAAGAGCTTTATGAAAAAATCTGACGGAGTTGACAGAAACTGAGGACACAACTTTAATAGGCAGATATTTATGGAAAATATTGTTTGATGTTCACTTCATGCATTGTTTTTTATATTTATACCCCTTATTTTTTATTTGATATATATGTTTTCACAATTGTAGAGCTTTTTTAAAAGTTTTTTGGGATGGTTAATATTGTAACCTCTTGCTGAGGACAAGTGCAATAACATGGACCATCTAACCACAGACCATACATTTAAACAACTTTCCCCCAAAAAGATAAAAAAGTTTATTCTAAAAATCAGATAGGTATATACAATTCCTTTAGATTTAACTTTGTAAGTATGTCATACATGATGACTTTCTTAATTTTTGCTATAAATTAGACTTTTCTTTGTGGGACATGTTTTGTCCCGACTCTCAAGAATCAGTGAGCTAATATGTTTATTAAGGTTTAATGAGAAATTAATTTCAGTTTTTATAGTGGAACGCAGGGCAGCTGGTATGACCTCTGCAGGTAAACCTCAACAGGTGCACAAGAGGCTAATAGTGTTGTTTTTAGCTCTCCCAACTCACATGGTGGCTGTAGCCAGATTGAGCCCCGCTCTAGGGTGCGTTTCCCAAAAGCATGGTTAGCCAACTAATGTCGCGAGTTCCGTCGTTATCAGCATAGTTCAACGACGAGTCAGTGTTTCCCGAAACCATAGTTCCAAGGAACATTCACAAAGAGCATCGCAAAGTTGTGTGGTTTGAACGACAGCTCTCGAGCTGTTGTTAGAAGCATAGTTTCTTGTTTGCATGACATGTGGACTCAATAAATCCTTATCTTGAGCAAAATAAGCAAGCTGACATTCAGTACTATCTGTCTTTTATTTAGAATACCCTACATACAAATGTCACTTACGTCTTTGAGTTTGTCAAGATATTTAAAGCATCATTTTTGAAGAGTGCGCAGGTGCGTACGTGCTCTAGTGGGCCTATGTAAGAACGAACCTATGATTGAATCTGTAAATAAAGCAAAATCGCTAATTATATAGACCAAGAGTGAACATTAACATTACACCTATTATTAAAGCTTAGTATTTTATCCCAAAAACATTTGGCTATGACAGTATTTTGATGGTCACACAGTGAAAAAAAAAAATCACACAGTGAAAGAAAATCATAAAATTCATTTCTGGTTAAAAAGCTCCCATGACCCGATTAGAGTCATTTAACCCTGATCATTGTCTAAACGCTGAATCTTTTTACTGTTAATATTATTACTTAAAATGTGTTGCCCTTTTCCTAAACACACAATTTAGCATTCAACCATAGAGAGCATTTCTAAACCATCAAACTTTCCCACTTATTTGAGCCTAGAATAAAGAATACATTTTCTAAAAGACCCCAGATGGACTAAATATCATTGTGACAGCATTTATCTAGGACACTAGTTGTATATGCAAAGCATATAAATAGATGAGAAGGCGCTTGCCTGGCTCCTTAAGGGGAAAAGATGACTGCTCTGAGCCACACAGGCAAAAGTAGTGGGACAGCTAACTACTGCACTCACGGCTACAACAATGATGGCCATTAGTAATCCAGGTACTTTGGCTGCACTGTACATTAACACAACAAAAACACTCGCTCAGATAAATCAACTCACATATAGAGCACACACACCCTCCGCAGTGACAGTGAGAGTGACGCACAAAAGGTCAGTTCCTTCCCATCACTTATTGCGTCTCTTCACTCGAAATAAGGGTAACAATCATATTAAAGGGGATCTTTTAGTGTCACTCACAAAGCTGAGTCATTGTGTCAGTAATTCAGAACACATAATCTTGCCTATTTGCCGTGTAGCAGTTGTGGAGAAAGGTGAAAGCTCGCTAGTCTTCATGAGCATCTTATTTGTAGGTGTAAATACATGGTAGTGATTCTTCTTCATCATTCTTATCTCCTTTTGAATATAGACCATAAAGAACCACAGCATTAAGGTGCTGTGCTCAGACACTATGCTCCCAGTGGTTGCCTCAATTAATTTTGAAGTTTTAACCACTCTCTTATTGCACATCTTGTGATATCACTGGCTTCAGGGCTTCCCAAGACAGAAGAGAGGGTCTCATATATTCATTCCTCCTGGACCACCTCCTCCTGCGGGGTAGTGCCGAAGACCACCTCCTCGACGCAGGGAATGGAGGGCCACAGTGCAGCAACCCCGCAACAGAGATCCAATATGGTACATTGGCTGACCATCACGGTGTGGACCCCTACAGAGCCATGCCACTGTGGGGACCACTGGCACGACCACTGCAAGCAAATCCACTAGGAAGTGCCGGCTCCAGTAATTCTTTACAGGTAAACCGCAGCCAGGCGACTTGGAATCTGTGTTTGTAGCACTCTCATCAACCTCATCTTCATCATCTGAACCTATATTGATTACATTATCCCCTGCAATCCCAGCCTCTGTAAGTACACTACGAGGCTGAGTGGTCTGTGGAAGGGTGTCCTCTTCTGTCTCGACCAAAGTCTGCACAGAGCAAGGGGATGTCCCAGGGTTTGGCAAAGGGTCTGTTAGAAGTTGAAGTTGAACAGAGTTGGTTACTGGAGATCCAATGGTCTCTGTGGTCAAAGCTGTTGTTGTGATTGCCAAGTCTGTAAGAGACTCTGAAACAGTAGTCTCCTTGACCGGGGACTCCATGGGGATCAACGCTAAAGATGCAGGTCCTTTTGGAACTGATGCAGTTGGTGCACAAGGCTCCATTGCAACAACCGGTGCAGACTTAGTGGAAAAATCAGTGACAATGGAAGTTGTGGCAACTGTTGCTGTAATGGCTGACTCTGTAGCTAACAACTCCAGATCATCTCCCTCATCAGACATCCAGGTAGAGGTCGGGCTGCAGGCCTGAGAGCGGAAGGTACGCTCAGCAATAGTGTCCAGATCAGAGGTAAAAGATGTACTGGGGCCATGTGCTGGCGCTGAAGCCGGAGAATGGTCGGTCTGAATGCCTTGCTCACGCATGTGGTGCAGGTATAAATGATGATGTGACAGACATGGATTACTTACGCTAACACTGGTCCCCATTCCGATCCCACTGCAGAGGAGTGGTACAACTCCCGTCTCACTGTTGCACAGCGCCTCATAGGTGGAGGAGTGTGGCAGGCGGGAGTACGCATTGAGCAGCGAAGCAGTTTCTTGGGACAGAAATGCAGCCTCCAGGAGCAGGTCTGCCTTGCTGGCTCCTCTTCCACTGTCTCCGCAGCAAACAAACCCGCTGTCCTGTGTGCCCTCGCCTGACAAACATGGAATGTCACACCCGTTCTCATTACCCCCACGTTCCGGGCCGGTCTGGTCACTCAGCTTGGTGTAGGTAGAGCTGCGGGTAAGCGAGCGAGCTGGGGAGCCTTCTGAAGACTCCTCCAGGCCCTCGCTGACCTCCAGCCCTGCCCCCACCACCCCTCCACCCACTAGGGGTTCTCCTGCTTTGGTGGTCCCGACCTGAGCCAGCTCCATGCTTTGCAATAAAGACTCCAGCTTGTGGTTCTGGAGGTTTATGTCTTGGAAGCACTTCTGCACCCCAGTGTCGGTGTCTCCCAGACTGGATGAGACAACATCTACAACCTGTTTAAGCTGCTGGATCTCCCTGCGAGCCTCCTTTAGAGCCAGCTGGGCCTCTACACGGTGGCACTCCTCTTCAATCCAGTCTTCTTGCATACGAGACAGCTGAGTACGCAACTCATCAATCTCAGTGTCCCTAAGGAAGGAGGTGGAAAAAGTGAGAAAGAAACAGAGGATGTCAAAAGAGAAAAGGAAAGCACAAATGTACAAAAGTAGTGACCAGCAGATTAAATCTGAAATTCAATCTGTTGTGTGAAATGTGTTTGATTTGAAAATATGGTAGCATTTTATCTTACAGTCCTGTTCCCCATGTACATACTACAGTATGTACTTATTATAGTAATTGCAATAACTAGGTACTAACCCTGAAGCTACCCCTAAACCTTCCATTAATCACTGTAGTTACCTTATATTACCCAGTACTTTCTTTGGTAAGTTCACTGTAAGTACACGTAGGTGCACATGCTGTAAAATAAAGTGCAACCAAAAATACTTTGTCCTATCCTAACTTCATCTAAATTTGCCAACTATATGTCAGTCACAGATAGTTGGCTTTTCTTGAAAATTGTAAACAACATGGCTCTGTGGCAGTTTCAACACTGGTCTGTTAGAGCGGCCCAACACATTAACATCCTGGCTTAATCAATTGTGTGAGTTTGGAATGGGACTATGTTTGTCTGACCAGGGGCATAAGGGGAGTGTGCCAACCTATTTGAAAAGTGCCAGAGGTCAAGGTTTGTCTGGTTAGCATGGTGCAAAACAACAACAACAACAACAACAACAACAACAACAACAACAACAACAACAACAACAACAACAACAACAACAACAACAACAACAACAACAACAACAACAACAACAACAACAACAACAACAACAACAACAACTTTCTCCATTGAACGCCATTCACTGTTTGCCACTGCATGTTCTTGTGATGCCAGCCAATCAGCATTGTTGTTGTGAATTTTTCTGTGGCTCGACAGTAATTACTCATGTGGCCTTTATGGCTCAAGTGATTAACTCATTACACACATCAGCTTTAAGAATGCATTACCACTTATATGATCATTGGTATTAGACAAATGGGGGCTGCCATTAAAAAAAACAGTTTAGAAGTAATAAATATGTAGTTCAGAGGCCTTGCATTAGAGGGAAATAAATGATCAGACACAAATAAGCAACTTGAATAGGTAAATCAGTCTTTGTAATTGTTACATGGTCTGGAAATTATCAACCAAGTGCAAATTTGGATAACAATGTCAAATAAAAGAACCAGTTTAATTAACTGCTGCTAAAAGATAAAAACTAATTTCATCATAGACTGATAAGATCATTAGTGCATTGGTCCTCATTTGAATGATGCATGCCTTACCTGTCCTGCAGTCTGTCGATGGTCTCTTTAAGCCGTGCTCTCAGGTGTCTGATACACACCTCTTTCTGTTGCAGTGGAGTTAGATATTGCTCAGGTGGAGGGGGCCGGATACCATGGTTATCATTGCAGGCGGTGTATTTCATGTGACGCCTGATATGAATGAGAAAAGTGGTATATAGAAAAACAATACAATATCTAAACAAACAAGAAAGAAGACGTTTGAAAAGGAGCAATGCATCATTGATCTCTGGGTAAGTTGTGTCTCACCTATGGGTTGGGCTTCCATCACTGCCCTTGCATGACCCTGAATTGCTACTGCTGCTAAGAGAGGCATTTCCATAGGGATCGCGGTTACTGACAGGTGCTGGACTTCGTCTGTGCCATAACAGAATCACAAACTCAGTGTCACCTTCAAAGCCACTTAAGAGGACCCAAGACGAGATATAAACAGAGTGCACAAATACACACTTAAATGAACAAACAAAAAGTACAATTCCACAAAACACAAAACAAAACATGCTCACTGATACAAAATGACTAACATGCCTCTAAAGATACAGTCTTGGAGAAAACACCTTTTATGGATGTAAAAAAGAAAAAGACAACCAGCTCACATAAAACTACAAAAAATGGCACAAATTGCAAAGTAATACAAGCAGTTGTATTATAAGCTGTTGCACATATCATGATAAATATCAATCATGAATCAATCATGAGAAAGAATCTTGCAGCTGAATAGCAGAAACTGACAGCAGCTCCATCATGATGATCTGATGAGAGCAAAGATTTACTTTGCACACCACAAATATGAAATCCTCTTTAACTTTGACACACATATGCAATTAAAACTTTAAACCCCCCAATAAAATCAAAAGTCGGATATTATAGGGATATTGTGCAGTGGTTGAAGAGTCCATGCTGACACAATGCCACAACAAAGAACAAAGAAAAGTGAAGATATTAAGAGAAAAAAGGAGGAGAAAGAGACAGCACTGATGAAAGAAAGAGGGATAATGGAGCGCTGACCGACAGTGGCGTTCCGGGGACTTTGGTGTCAGAAATCCTCTGCTCTGTCTCATAGAGACCATAATGCCTGACTCCATGGGTGTGTAGTCTAGCTCTATAAACCTGCAATAGTCAAAACTGACCCACAAACAAGATGGAATCATTACACAGGGTAGCACACACCTAAAGGTCACCTTAATAGCTGTGGACATTTTCTTGAAATCTGTGCTTATAAATATGGGATGAATTTGGGTAGAAGTAGAGGTTGTGTTGCAAAAAGTCATTATGCAGCACTTTTTTTTTACGCACTGGGTTGTAACAATTATGCTCTCAGTTTCCCGAAAAAATACATAGACATGCAGATTTGGTCTTTTTGATACACTCATAATAACACTGTAAATAATTAAAATGTACAATATATTTGGTTAAAGCAACCTCTGGGTAGGCATCGTTCTAAAGTCCATTCAAAACATCCAATTAAAATTAACATTTAGATGAAAGTTGTTTTTTTATGTCCATGAAACATGAGGTTGCAGATCTGACAGTTTATTTAACAGATTGTCTGACTAATTAATTGAGTCATAGACAGCGAGATAGATAAAAGGGAGCTTGTTATAATTAATTCTGGTCAGAAACACTAGCAAAGGGCTGGCTAGGATTAGAGCCGCTTTGCCACACTTAAGAGAATAAAAGACATGCTGGACATATTGTACAAAGGCTTACTAGATTATTTTTGACAGAATTACACTGTTTCCTTCATCTTTACTGGTATTATGTAAACAAAAAAATGACTGTTTTCAAGACCTCCTCAACATGCAGTTTCAAGCTTTATGCTGACCTCACATAGCCTACCAAAATCATAAAGCTGAGGCAAAACAGTACACAATCACCTGTCAAATTCTGGAACAATGGATCATGGGGTAGCTTAGAGCATAATGACTTTTTAATCTCCCAGAAACATTCTCTTTTGGGAACAAGCAGGTTAGCAGCATTGAAAGAAAGCAATTCTTTTAAGTGGGAAAGAAAGCAATTCTTTTAAGTGGTGCAGAGTGGTGCGTTCATGATGGATAACTTAGAATCTAGTGATAGTCTGGAATTAATTAGCTGATATTTGGTCAGTTTCATTTCAATTTTGTAAGTGAGTTTTGAGTAAATATCGTTATCAGCATTAACTCAGTTGACCACCTTTTAAAGCTACAGTTGCAGCAGAGGATTAAAAAATCCTATCAAAAGCAATATCAAACAGAAAAATCTGCAATAATTATTAGACAAAACAAGTTCATAAATGTCCATTTGCATTAGTTAAGTTGGCAAAAGTATATCAAATGGTCATTTTCATTTTTGTTAATTGAAATAACTCAAATATAAATATTAGATGAAAAACTTAAAACCAAAAAATAAAATAAATATAAAAATACATTTAAATATAAATAAATACATTAATATTTTAATAATGCTCAAACAACACTGGTCCAAATATAAATTTAAAATAGATTTAAAATGTAAAAATAGACCAATCATAACAGCACATTTACGGTGACAAGTCACTTTATACTGTCCACCAGGACCACCACTGGTGGGCTGTAAGAGGTTAGCTGAACTACCTAACCATGAAAGCAAGCCAAGGTCATGGTTAAGGTGAGAGCAAAGCAGGGAAAATACAAGTAAAGTGAAACAGCTGATACAAAGCAAGCATGCTTGAGGAAAGAGAGAGTGAGAGAGAGAGAAAAAAGAGCACTCTGCTATCAATAATGATAGCAAGGAAAGGAAGGGAAACTGAAAAGCAGCTAGGGTAGCTAGACAGACCAGGTACGTCCATCATGTTTCCAGTGATATGGACTTATTAAGGGAAAATCGGGTAATGCGGTGTAGTGACTATGTGCACTGCATTGCCGCACACACTCATTAGAATCACTGTGAATATATCAGATTCATTGTAGGTCTCAGATTTTCAATTCAGTCAGAGCCAAAATGCCTACGCATGGGACTGATTCCCGGATTATTAACTTCCTCTGAGCCTCTGTCAAAGACCAGAGAGTATCAGAACTGCCCTCTCAGATCCTCAACATCAGCGTCAGTGGAATCAGGTAATAAACTGGTGTTAAATTGGCGTGTGAATGCCCAGTGCAGCAGTGTTGTCTACCACAGTCATGCCCTACTGTAGGGTACTGAAACAGAGTCTCACACAGGGGATGCAGTGGGAGACGACAGCATTTGTTGCAAGCGGTGCTTAGGCTGTAGGGCCTTCAGCAGGTTGAATCTGAGGAAAGAGATGAGACAGAGGCACAGAGCTGGGCTCTACTGCATTGTTTCCATGAATACCCACTGCCCATACTGGTACATATGCAGTGACAAAATGATCTGTATTCAGACAGAACTGATGTTGGCTTGGCTTTAACCGAAAGTGTGTGGAAACTACAACTTTTCCATTTATCCATTGTTGTATAATTCATACAATTGTCATTTACACTCACCTAAAGGATTATTAGGAACACCTGTTCAATTTCTCATTAATGCAATTATCTAATCAACCAATCACATGGCAGTTGCCTCAATGCATTTAGAGGTGTGGTCCTGGTCAAGACAATCTCCTAAACTCCAAACTGAATGTCAGAATGGGAAAGAAAGGTGATTTAAGCAATTTTGAGCGTGGCATGGTTGTTGGTGCCAGACGGGCCAGTCTGAGTATTTCACAATCTGCTCAGTTACTGGGATTTTCACGCACAACCATTTCTAGGGTTTACAAAGAATGGTGTGAAAAGGGAAAAACATCCAGTATGCGGCAGTCCTGTGGGCGAAAATGCCTTGTTGATGCTAGAGGTCAGAGGAGAATGGGCCGATTGATTCAAGCTGATAGAAGAGCAACTTTGACTGAAATAACCACTCGTTACAACCGAGGAATGCAGCAAAGCATTTGTGAAGCCACAACACGCACAACCTTGAGGCGGATGGGCTACAACAGCAGAAGACCCCACCGGGTACCACTCATCTCCACTACAAATAGGAAAAGGAGGCTACAATTTGCAAGAGCTCACCAAAATTGGACAGTTGAAGACAGGAAAAATGTTGCCTGCTGATGAGTCTCGATTTCTGTTCAGACATTCAGATGGTAGAGTCAGAATTTGGCGTAATCAGAATGAGAACATGGATCCATCATGCCTTGTTACCACTGTGCAGGCTGGTGGTGGTGGTGTAATGGTGTGGGGGATGTTTTCTTGGCACACTTTAGGCCCCTTAGTGCCAATTGGGCATCGTTTAAATGCCACGGCCTAACTGAGCATTGTTTCTGACCATGTCCATCCCTTTATGGCCACCATGTACCCATCCTCTAATGGCTACTTCCAGCAGGATAATGCACCATGTCACAAAGCTCGAATCATCAAATTGGTTTCTTGAACATGACAATGAGTTCACTGTACTAAAATGGCCCCCACAGTCACCAGATCTCAACCCAATAGAGCATCTTTGGGATGTGGTGGAACGGGAGCTTCGTGCCCTGGATGTGCGTCCCACAAATCTCCATCAACTGCAAGATGCTATCCTATCAATATGGGCCAACATTTCTAAAGAATGCTTTCAGCACCTTGTTGAATCAATGCCACATAGAATTAAGGCAGTTCTGAAGGCGAAAGGGGGTCAAACACAGAATTAGTATGGTGTTCCTAATAATCCTTTAGGTGAGTGTATAGTTTTTTATTACAACCTTTATGTAAAATAATGCTCAAAAAGTATAAAAAAAAAGAAAAAGAAAGCAAGCAAGTGAGACACAGCCGTATGTAGTATTGTAGTTTAAAGTTACTCATGACAACATTTCAGAGACGCACACTATTTAAAAAAGAACCTGATGTAATTTTATTAAAAATATTGCTTTATCCTTGTGCTTCATGAAAAATCAGATTGAAACATATTTCTTATATAATTTGGTGGAATTTGTTATTTTTTTTAGTAAGTCTATGCCAGACTTTTTACTCTGTGCAAAGGAATGACATGTCTTATATGATATCTGTGGTGCTACAGTTAAAAAATCTTGACAGCAGGGAGATAAATTGAAAGAGCTAAACATCTGATGTATTAATGACAGCAGCAGAAGAGAGAGAGAGGATTATTGAAGCACTTGAAGCTCAAAAGGTCATTAAACTGCAGCAGAGACATTAGTGTGATTAAGAGCGGCTACATGGGTTAGACATTACAGCAAAGCACCAACACAGCTGCAAGTTTGAAAGAATGTTGGGTCGAAAGCAGATTAATGACAGACAAAAGATGTGCCTTACTTGCGTGATCCAGAACCAGATCTTTTATTTGAAGGCGAAGACATGGAGTCAGCAGTCCTCTCCCTTCTTTCTCCTTCTTCAGCTGGATATGTCCTCCTCCCTGTCAACACAGGATGAAAGGCTCAGCTGCAGCCAGCCTGAATAAAATACAAGAACACAGACAATGAAGTCATTTTGACTAGAGGAAATGATTCTCTGTAGCAAACCATAAATTAACCCTCATCTCATTTACATAACAGCAGTGTCACAAGAAGCCAAGGTACAGTCAAAAAGGAAATAAAAAGTTTATAATACTATTAAATAAACAGTTCACCCAAAAATGAAAATTATTTTATCATTTACTCACCCTCCATGTTGGTCCAAACCTGTATGACTTTCTTTGGTCTGTGGAGCATAAAAGAAGATACGTTTTAATTGGGAAAAAAAATCATTTTGCGATCCACAGAGGAAAGAATGAGTAAACGATTTCATACATTTTTCACTTTTAGGTGAACTGTCCCTTTGAGACATCCACTAAATATTTGCACATAATCTCATTTTTTATCTCATAACAATCTGCCCATTTCATTTAATCTATCTGACCTCTTCACACTCAGCAGACCTGGTAGCAGCATTGCTTGCGGAGCTGTAATAAATTTAACATTGTGCTGACACGGACTTGCTGGTCTCTGACTCTGCGCTGGTGCTAAGCCAGACAACAGAAATACAGTAATAGAGATTTAACTTTCACATTCGGACTACTCAGAGATATCAAGGTCTGGCTGAAGCTCTAAAAAAAATGTTTTCATTCCTGATGCAGCATTTTTAAATTGAGAGAAACAGACAAACAAGCAAATGAGAAAAAATGGTCCAGTGGGGTTCAATATAGAACCCTAAAGTTCTTGACTCAGTTTTAAAGAACCTTTATGCCAAAAATGTTGCATTATACTTTGATATTTAACATTGTTTAACATGTTTGCCAACTAAATCCATAAAATAATCCCATGATGGGAACCCCTTAAAGAGTTTGTTCACCTAAAAAAGAAATGATCCCCATGATTTACTCACCCTCAAGCAATACTAGTTGTATATGACTTTCTTCTTTCAGCCAAACACAATCGGAGTTATATTAAAAATATCCTGGCTCTTCCAAGCTTTATAATGGGAGCGAATGGTATCCTAGATTTTGAAGCCCAACAAGAAGAAAAATATCCATATTTATAACTTTATATACTATAATCACTTACTTTCGGTAATGGCTGGGCAACAAACCCAACATTTCTATTTAAAAATTCTCATTTTAGATTTCTAATGGTGTTTTGTTTTGCTCTATCCTCTGTGCTTCCGCGTTCATCAATACGTCATGCGTCGGGTCAGAGGTCACTCTTCCGACTTGAGTGTGGCCGTTACCGTAAACCAGTGATTATAGTTTATAAAGTTATAAATATGGATATTTTTTCTTACAAAAACTCATCTCTTTACTTCAGAAGGGCTTTATTAAAACCCTGGACCCGTATGGATTACTTTTATGATGGATGGATGCACTTTTTTGGGCTTCAAAATCTAGGGTACCATTCACTCCCATTATAAAGCTTGGAAGAGCCAGGATATTTTTTTTATATAACTTATAGAATTTTGTTTAGCTGAAAGAAGAAAGTACACCTAGGATGGCTTGAGGGTGAGTAAATTATGGGATCATTTTCATTTTTGTGTGAACTAACCCTTTAAAGGTTTGATATATGAAGCGCCTGACAGAACCCTTTAAGGAGACCTATTATGCCCTTTTTCAAAGTCTTAATTTTGTTTTTGGGGTATACTAGAACAGATTATCATGCTTGAATGTTCAAAAACCACACAATTTCTTACATTATTTTCCACTATTGCAGCATCTCTCTTCCCAGTCAGTCAGTAACGCTATGTTTAGTTCTGGTCTCTATGAAGCCCCTCCTTCCGAAAAGCTACAATGTGATTGGTCGTCTGGACCAATGTGTTGTGATTGGTCTGCTTCGAGCGTGTTTCGGGAAAGGTCACGCCCCTTGTTTCAATATACTACTAACACAACTCAATTTGGCCTTGTCTCTGTTTTGCACATGCCTTGAGCAGGAATTATTTAAATGAGGAATACTTTCACTATCAAAATACTATTATCAAAAGTGAAATGAAATGACTAAACATAATTTTAGGGCTTCGGGTCAATTTGACCCACGAGGAAAGGATTTGTAACTAAGTGCGAGGGAAGCAGTGCTTACTTATGTAGAGAATAACTCCCTTTGGACTGAACTTTGTGCTTTGTCACTTTACAGACATTTTCATGCGCAAACAGCAACATTACACATTAAAGAAAGTTGAACGTGTAAAAAAGTAAAACTCTATATAGAAGAGGCCTTCCTTTGCTTCTAAGAGTGTAAAAAAGATATTTCTGCCACAGAGTGCATCCAAAGACACATGGTGAAGAGAAGAGAAGAGAAGAGGGATTAATGATCTAAATAATTAAAAAGCCACTGGCACAGCTCAGTATTAGCAGCAATACACAGCTACTCACAAAAATAAGCAACTCAATCCTTCACTTTGATGACATGACCTTTCAAACACTTGGGGTTGGTTGGGTGACAAAAATGAACAAAACAACAGAAACCTAGCACATTTTGCTGTAAAATGTGCAACCGCTGAGTCAGTATTGGGACAGTGTGGTCTCCCTCTGACGCAGTGTGAGTCATAATGTAGGAGCGCAGCAGCTAAATCTATCCTATCTGCTTGAACTTTGCACCGATGCAGAAGACTAGAGTCTTAGTCTCTCACACAGTTTATTCTATCTGTATAGTTATCACTTTCTTATCAAACACACAACTGCAAACTAACATAAATATCATAGGTGAGTATTAGTGTAGCTTAGATAGTATAGCAGCATAATGCATGAAATACGTAATTACTTTTTTTGGCTATTTTATGCGAGGATTTTTCTTTAAAACAATTTTTGTTAGGCTTAATAAAGATACTGTATAATCAGCTCACTGGTGATTCAGTTACATTTTGATGTTGAAATCTGCTGCGTCATGCCCCTGCTACAGTGTCATCAGCACTGGACGACCTCTGTCTGCTGTCGAATGAAATGTGCAGAAAGCTGCAGAAGAGCGATTATTATGACCCAGCACTTCTTTTCTCTATCCCAGCCAACATTCAAGCCTTTTACCCCCGGTTTCACAGACAAGGCATAAGCTAGTCCCAGACTAAAATGCATGTTTGATCTGTTTTAACTGAAAGCAACTTGCACTTGCAAAATATGTCAGTGCTATTGTTTTGTCTCAAGATGCACACCCGTAATGTTTTTTTTTCAAAGGCACGTTTTTAAAAGCTACTTGAATGCCCTAATTGAACTAAGGCATAATTCTGGCTTAATCTAAGCCTGTGAAACTGGGCCATAGAGTATCACTGCAGAAAGAATGTACCTCTCAAAAAATTCCAATAACCAAATATCACACACTGGTGGCTTGCTTCTCTCAAGCAGATTATGACCTGAATATAAAGCATATATGATAATGGAAAAGAACAAAGCAGCACAACAGATTGATCTGTTTATCAACTTAGTCTTAGGTCTTTTTCATACAAAAACAGTTTACAGTGACCATGACTGTCCAGCTGCAAAACAACAAAACTAAATATAAAAGCAGCACCATAAAGTAATCCATAAATGCTCTATAAGACTTCTGGAGTCACATGTGAGGAACAGACAGACATTTAAGTCATTATTTCAGTGATGTTATTGATAACTAAAACTATAAAGAATGTTTTTATTAATTGAAATAAAGCTGAAATAAAACATTATATATTGGATGGGCAACTTCAAAAATGTTAACTAACTGAAATATAATGTTGTAGTTGAAGAATTAAAATGACTAAAACACAAAATAAATGTACGCTAATTAGAAATATATATTTTTTTAAAACATGAAATTACTAAAGCTTAATCTAAAATGAAAAAGAAAAATCTTTAAATAAAAGATAATTCAAAATATTAATATATAATAACAGTATATAAATAATTCTAAAATAACATGCATTCATATTATTTGAATTGAGAAAACAGTCAGAAGACAATCAGTCTAATTTGTAAACAAATCCTTGAGTAAACAGTCATGATCACTATGATTGTTGTATGGAAAATACTTTTTTTTTTGTTACAGAAGAAAATGCTATTTGGAAATGAAACAACAGATAAATAATTTCAGAATGTTTGTTTTTAGGTGAACTATTCCTTTAATAAATCTGGTACCACTCACAATGAAAATGAGTAGGTATAGCCTACCTGCCTATGTTTTCCTAAATCTAATGGGAGCTAGACTAAAATTTGTAAATAGTTGTAATTTATTTTTTCAAATTTTTGTTTAGTTAAAGGGGTCGTAACATGGATTTAAAAAAAAAAATATTTTAACATGTTCCATGAGGTTCACTTATAATGTTAATAAAGCTGTTGGAGCTTGATTAAATGAATACTTTGTTTATAATGAAGAGGAAATGTTAAGCTCTGAAACTTGCAGGGTATTTTAACAAAGACCTCTTGTATGTCAAAATATCAAGGCAAATTTGATATCTCATGTCATGACCCCTTTAAAAGTTTTTCATCTAATATTTATATTTTATTTTAGCTTTGTTTTAATTAAGAGAAATATGAATATTTGAATATTAATTTGAATATTTTTTAATTAAAATGTGAAATTAAATATATATTTTTAATATGTGACTTGTTTTCACTGGCTCCCAGAGTGAAATATATCAAGTGCTCTCTTTGTAGGCTGAAACCAATGTGGTAAGGAAATGTTTTGGAAGATTGGCTTGAATGCTGAGAGGATGTAGAGCAGTCACCATGGAGACAGACACTAGAACGTGAGCTCCACAAGTGGTGTGATTGGCTTTCCTTGCTGGTGTGTATGTGGTGAGACAGACAGACGGGATGCTGACATTACACAACCGCAAGGCATGCAGGCTCAATGGCAAGTCAATGAGCAACAAATAGCATCCTGCAAAGAAGATGGTGATAATTATTGTGATACCAGAGAGAGTAAAGAGATTAATAGTGATGCACCTTGAGACATTCTGTACAGTTTGCTTTGACCGGTTTTAATAGGTTCTAAATTATGTAAACTTTCTTGGATGCGATAAAGACTACATATGATGATTTTTCTAGATCCTCACAAATCCACTTTTAGGCACACTTTCTCTGCAATTTGGCAAGTCCTTACAGGGATGCAAGGTCATACTGTACCCTAGGCCGTACAAACTACACTGTCCCTGTCACGACTCACAGCGCACGAGAGGTGCTGAAACCAAATCAGAAATTAAACCAATTTACAGGGCTAGGAAACGATACATTTCAAGTTATGAAACACAGTCCTAGGATTAGCACAGTATGAAAGCGCAAAAGAGGCAAAACCATAACAAACGCAAAATAGACACGCATGCTCGCTGCAGCGAATCATCTGTTGTGCGCGCGCACATCTAAACACCGGAAAAAAAAAGATGTGTGCAAACACGGTGCAAATAAACATCATTTAGCGTGCGAATGTAAGATATCGTTTTGCTCGGTACATCCAGATATGATAAAAACCGTGAACCTGGCGCGTCACAGTCCTTGGTGTGTCCTACACACGGGACATACACAAGGAGTCCTTCGCTACAGATGCAGCACGATTTGCATGACATACTGCAATACAAAAACGTTTTACATTTACCTTGTAGCAGCCTTCCGGCGAGAATCAGCTTGCCTTCATGTAAACAGCAGTGTTTTGCCGTGTTTACCCGTGCTCGTCCCCGTCAAGGACTCCGCCACAGCGGTGCTCCGCTGCTCGGGAGGGCGAGTCGAGTCGACGGGGCGGGTGCTGGTGCTGGTGCTGGTGCTGCTGATGCCGCTGCTGCTGCTGATAGTGAGAGGGATTCTGGTGCGTGAGGTTTGTTTGAGAGCCTCGTGAGGGAGGACGAGCGTTGATATGAAAGCAGATGCGTAATATTACGAAGATCTTAAAGGGACCACACCACTTGAAGTTCGGAGGACATGTGGCGTTTTGTTTTCCTGTTTCCGTTTAATTATTTCCGAGGGTGGATTTTCAAATCATTTTTTAGATTATCCTAATTTCATATTTTATACTATAAATAAACAGCATGTTAGTGCGGTTTTGTGCTCATTACGCTATTGAAATAGGTCTATGGAGGCAATTAAATACCTTCCCCTCCCCTCAAACACACTTTATGGTCTGTCTACACATTTTAAAAGTAAAATCAAAGTAGTTTACAACCTGCAGACAAGTTCATTGGACATCACTGTGCAAATTACTAAAGAGGAAATCTCTGAAACTGCCAAAACCCATTAAAAAAAAGAAATTATTGAGACAAAGTAAATGGATGGTAACAAATATGTTAAATAGAACGATTCAAGGTCCTCAAAATAATAGCGCACTCTAAATTAACAAGCACACCATGGGACTCTAGTTTGCTTCATGTATGCTACGCCTAATAACATATATAATCTGACAGTCTTCGAGCAGTAGCCTAGAGAAACAGGAGAAATTGATATTCCAAGAGATTCGCCCTTTCAGCACCGCGGACAGCGCTCCACTCTCTTCTCATGGGATACTCCCAGAATGATAGGTGGCTATATACAGCTTGTTTGATGTTACGTTATGTTATATGTTATATGTTAAATGTTATATGTTATATGTTATATGTTATGTGTTATATTATGTTTAATATTTAAATTTAATCTGTCGCTCTTAAAACACATATTATAAAACACATACATATAACATATACTTCTTATACATTAACATATACTTCTTATGCTTACAGGCTTGTATTACAACTGTCTCAAATTGAATGTTTTGTTCACGCTCTATATTCTTGAGAATATTTCTTAATTCACTTTGCTCAGTTCAGTTATTATTATTATTATCATCATATCTTGATGCTTGTGTTTACTCTCGGGGTTTGGGTGTTTGTTGTGTGTTTGTTATTCTGTTGTGTATGGGGTATTTATGTTCTGCAGAACAGGAACCTGCTGAAAATCAGTTTTATACTGAGTCAGGCCCGATTGTCTTTAATCTTTTCCTATCTAAATAAAAATAAATAAATAAATAAAATATCTTAAAATACACTATTGATAATATAGTCATATATTTAATTTTTACCTTTATTTCTTCACTGTCACGCGTTAATCAACGAGCTTTTATTTTGGCGGAAAACGAGAGGAAGAATTTTAAGTTTCTTGTTCCAAATTGACTTGAAAACTGTTTTAGAGATATCTTGAGAGAACTAGCGTTCTTCGAAGACTAATCCCTTGTGTGTATTTTAATTATATTTTATGTATTTATTTGTATGCATTGTTTATTTTTCTTTTTCGTTCAGGTAATTAAAAAAAAAATATTAAGTGATTATTCTTATCTTGGGTAGCCCCCATTTACTGTTGCAATTCGTCTTCCCCACGACCCTACCTTAAAAAGGACATATTCAAGCTTTTAATTTACTTTTTAAATGATCTTATATATATAGTATATTGTAACGGTCACCAGCCGGAGTGCCCTTGAGAGCCAGGAGAGGGCACTCCACACAGACTATCACTCCCTCACAAACTACATTTCCCATAACTCACTGCCCGGACTCATCACTAATTACATTCACCTGTGTCTCATTTCCTTGTTTAGCTCACCCCTTATAAGCCTGGTTTTCACATTCATTCACTGCAAAGTTTTGTATGTTGTTGTTACATTGCATTCCCGAGCATTTCTCCCTGGTTTCCTATCTGCCGTTTTTTTTATTTCTTGCCTGTTCCTTGGATTATTCTTCTGCCTCTGACCCTTGCCTGTTTTGTCTGTTTTGCCTGTTTTGCCTGTTTTGTTTGTTTGTTTGTTTGTTCGTTCGTTCGTTCGGACTGCCTACCTGTGTATTTGACCTTTGCCTGTTTATTGGATTACGTGTCTGGATTGTCCCCATTAAAGATGCATTTGGATCTTAACCGTCGTGTCTCTGAGCAGTTTCGTGACAGAAAACTTCGCCACACTGAGATCCAGCAGCGATGCGAATTATGAGTCCAGAAGTCCAAATCCCGTGTCTCCGTCAGGGGAATCGGTCGATTGAAGAATATGTCGGAGAGTTTATTGAACTGGACATCTCACCTCAATGAGCACAGAGTGCCAGATGATCTTTTTCCGTGGAGGACTATCTGAACCGCTCAGGTTATTGATGCCCGACCATGATCCTCACGGGACATTAGAACAATATATTGACCTGGCCCTGTTGTTGAGCGGTTCATCGTTTACTGTGGGCGTGGAGGAGAAGGAGCTCCGTGAACCCGCAGTATCCCCTCAGCCTGATCTTCATGTCACGCCAGCCATCAAGCTTGCCATCAGATCGGTCTATGGGTGTCCAGGACTGAGGTCCACCGTGGCACAGCCACCACTGATGTCAGCGCGAAGGGCCAAGAAGATCGCCATTCCTGGGTCTTGTCCCGCCGAGACTGCCGTTCCAGAGCCATGTCCCGAGGTGGCCACCATTCCTGAGTATATCCACGTCAGCCCTGCCGAGCCTGATCTTCACGTCACGCCTGACCAGCCTGATCTTCACGTCACGCCTGACCAGCCTGATCTTCACGTCACGCCTGACCAGCCTGATCTTCACGTCACGCCTGACCAGCCTTATCTTTACGTCACGCCTGACCAGCCTGATCTTCACGTCACGCCTGCTCAGCCTGATCTTCACGTCACGCCTGCTCCTGAGTATATCCACGTCAGCCCTGCCGAGCCTGATCTTCACGTCACGCCTGACCAGCCTGATCTTCACGTCACGCCTGACCAGCCTGATCTTCACGTCACGCCTGACCAGCCTGATCTTCACGTCACGCCTGACCAGCCTGATCTTCACGTCACGCCTGACCAGCCTTATCTTTACGTCACGCCTGACCAGCCTGATCTTCACGTCACGCCTGCTCAGCCTGATCTTCACGTCACGCCTGCTCAGCCTGATCTTCACGTCACGCCTGCCCAGCCTGAGCTGCTTCACGTCAGGGCCACCGAACCTGAGACTGGGCACGTCGTGCCTGCCGCACAAGAGACTGGTCACGTCGTGCTTGCCGCACAAGAAACTGTTCACGTCGTGCCTGCCGCACCAGAGACTGTTCACGTCCCGTCTGCCGAGCCAGAGACTGTTCACGTCCCGTCTGCCGAGCCAGAGACTGTTCACGTCCCGTCTGCCGAGCCAGAGACTGTTCACGTCCCGTCTGCCGAGCCAGAGACTGTTCACGTCCCGTCTGCCGTGCCAGAGACTGTTCACGTCCCGTCTGCCGAGCCAGAGGCTGTTCACGTCCCGTCTGCCGAGCCAGAGACTGTTCACGTCCCCCGTCTGCCGAGCCAGAGACTGTTCACGTCCCGTCTGCCGAGCCAGTGTCCCCGGACAAGATGGCCTCCGCCGAGCCTGTGTCCCCGGACAAGATGGCCATTCCGGCGTCTGTTCCTGAACCAGTGTCTGTTCCTAAACCAATGTATGTTTCCTTTGTTCCTCTGCCGCTGTCTGCTCCTGAGCCGCTGTCTGCTCCTGAGCCGCTGTCTGCTCCTGAGCCTCTGTCTGCTCCTGAGCTTCTGTCTGTTTCTGAGCTGCTGTCTGCTCCGCCCTTGTCGCCTGCACTGCCTGATCCGCCCTGGTCGCATACACAGCCTGCTCCACCCTGGCCGTCTGTCCAGCCTCAGTCTCCAGGCCCTCTTCCGCTCCATGGGCCTGGCCCTCCATCCCGCCCCCAGGTCCGTCTCCACTCCACCTCCGCTCCACCTCCCTCCCGGACTCATCACTGATTGCATTCACCTGTGTCTCATTACCTTGTTTAGCTCACCCCTTATAAGCCTGGTTTTCACATTCACTCACTGCAAAGTTTTGTATGTTGTTACACTGCATTCCCGAGCGTTTCTCCCTGGTTTCCTGTCTCCCGGTTTTTGGATTTTTTTGCCTGTTCCTTGGATTATTCTTCTGCCTCTGACCCCTGCCTGTTTTGCCTGTTTTGTTTGTTTGTTCATTCGGACTGCCTACCTGTGTATTTGACCATTGCCTGTTTATTGGATTACGTGTCTGGATTGTCCCTATTAAAGCTGCATTTGGATCTTAACCGTCGTGTTTCTGTGCAGTTTCGTGACATATATACACTCACCTAAAGGATTATTAGGGACACCTGTTCAATTTCTCATTAATGCAATTATCTAATCAACCAATCACATGGCAGTTGCTTCAATGCATTTAGGGGTGTGGTCCTGGTCAAGACAATCTCCTGAACTCCAAACTAAATGTCAGAATGGGAAAGAAAGGTGATTTAAGCAATTTTGAGCGTGGCATGGTTGTTGGTGCCAGACGGGCCGGTCTGAGTATTTCACAATCTGCTCAGTTACTGGGATTTTCACGCACAACCATTTCTAGGGTTTACAAAGAATGGTGTGAAAAGGGAAAAACATCCAGTATGCGGCAGTCCTGTGGACGAAAATGCCTTGTTGATGCTAGAGGAGAATGGGCCGACTGATTCAAGCTGATAGAAGAGCAACTTTGACTGAAATAACCACTCACCGAGGTATGCAGCAAAGCATTTGTGAAGCCACAACACGCACAACCTTGAGGCGGATGGGCTACAACAGCAGAAGACCCCACCGGGTACCACTCATCTCCACTACAAAAAGGAAAAAGAGGCTACAATTTGCAAGAGCTCACCAAAATTGGACAGTTGAAGACTGGAAAAATGTTGCCTGGTCTGATGAGTCTCGATTTCTGTTGAGACATTCAGATAGTAGAGTCAGAATTTGGCGTAAACAGAATGAGAACATGGATCCATCATGCCTTGTTACCACTGTGCAGGCTGGTGGTGGTGGTGTAATGGTGTGGGGGATGTTTTCTTGGCACACTTTAGGCCCCTTAGTGCCAATTGGGCATCGTTTAAATGCCACGGCCTACCTGAGCATTGTTTCTGACCATGTCCATCCCTTTATGGCCACCATGTACCCATCCTCTGATGGCTACTTCCAGCAGGATAATGCACCATGTCACAAAGCTCGAATCATTTCAAATTGGTTTCTTGAACATGACAATGAGTTCACTGTACTAAAATGGCCCCCACAGTCACCAGATCTCAACCCAATAGAGCATCTTTGGGATGTCGTGCCCTGGATGTGCATCCCACAAATCTCCATCAAATGCAAGATGCTATCCTATCAATATAGGCCAACATTTCTAAAGAATGCTTTCAGCAACTTGTTGAATCAATGCCACATAGAATTAAGGCAGTTCTGAAGGCGAAAGGGGGTCAAACACAGTTTTCGGTATGGTGTTCCTAATAACCCTTTAGGTGAGTGTATTATTGCCTGTGTTAACTCAACACAATAAGGATTTTATTTAAGGTGTTTAAAATTGTTTTATTTTCTCTTCAGAGCTGCTCTCATGCTCACTGTTTTTCTCCAAACTTATACAACTCAGGAGAGTGATGACAGATGTTAAATTGTTTTCTAGTAGTGTTCAGTAAAGGACTTATTTATACTTCTATGCAAATATAAACACAGCCCTTTTTCACTTCCACCACTGATAAAATGTAAATCAAAGTGAATGTAAACCATTTTGACCAGAAAATGAACACAGCATTCTGATATAAATCATGGGGAACAAAATAGTTTGATGGTTAACTTTTGACACCACAATGTTAACATGTTTTTATGCTCGATTCACTCAAAAATCTGCAGCCATTATCTTCGACTGATTTATAAATGTTTCACGGCTGTGTATATTTGCAGATGCAGTTGCTCTGTCTGGATGGTGAGTTCATATTCAGTGGATGTGCCATAAGTCAGAGAGAGCAAAAGAGTGTCAGCTACAGACCTACACAAACATTAAAACACTTTTTACAGTAGTGTTACCGTTCCGGTTGACACTATACATGAAGCTAGTCTTTTACTTTGTGGATGTCTGTTTTCTTAAAGTGCATTTTCCGTATAACTATCAGATTTTTCAGACTATTGCCTTAAGTGTAAAGAAAGCAAAACTTTCTAGCCACCATCTGCAAAAAAGAAAAAGAAAAAGGAAAAAATTAAGATGTGTGTGATGAAGAGCTGGGATTGGCTGCTGGACAGGATTAGCTGTTGCTGATGTCACCACACCTCAGACTGAGGTGACCACTCCTCTTCAAGCTCATCTTCATTAGCATTAACCATCTACAAAATAAATTTTAAACTTTATACAGTCTTTATACAAAGGCACTTTATTCCCATGTTTGTTTTGTACTTTTGTATACTTCAGCAATATCTCATTTGTTTTTCTTTTATTTGTAATAGGCTATTTAAGGAGTGTTATCCAAGTAAATCTTCTGCAGGGGGCGTATTAAGTCTTTAGTTTAGATCTGACAAGTTCATTTAGGATATTTTACAAATTCGTATTTGTACAGAAGTTAAAGTGCAGCACATCATTTGAGTGTTCAAAAAGTCTTTCCACCATCAAACATCGCTGTTGTCACGAACTGCTCCGAGACAAGGTGGTTGAGGATCCAAATGCAGTATTTATTGAACAGGGTAATCCAAAAACGTAATCCAAAGTACAGGCAAAGTCAAACACAGGCAGGCAGTCCATACAAACAAACTCAACAAGGCAGGGAACACGGGCAAAAGAGTAATCCACGGAACAGACAAGAAATCCAAAACCATGGAAATCCAAAACCAGAGACATGAAACCAGGGAGAATGCTCGGAATTGGAGTGTAACACTAAACAAGACTTCGCAGATAATGAATGAGAAAATCAGGCTTATGGGGTGAGCTAAACAAGATAATGAGACACAGGCGAATGTGATAATGGACGAAGAGTCCGGGCAGTGAGTATTGGAAAATGTAGTTTGTGAGGGAATGACAATAGTCTGATTTGGAGTGCCCTCTGGTGGCTCTCAAGGGCACTCCAGCTGGTGACCGTTACAGCTGTTCTTTATCTTGTATTACTCTTGTACTGTTGGCTTTCACATAATTCTGAAGTTAGGACACCAGTGGGGTTGTCCTAAAGTTAAGACAGTTAGGATGCTTCTGTAATACCCTTTTCCTATCTGTATAAAATGATGCACTTAAGAATGTCATTCTGTAATAGCTTTTGTTCTAAATGAGGTTCTAACTGAAATTGCCATGGTTACCAAACAGATCAGATAGGATTCTAAAGTTAGGATCTTTCTGTGATACTGTGCAGTGCAGGCTTGATGGGCCCAGAAACTGCATAGGGTGCATTTCACCCAAACCTTCTTTGGCTTTGAGTTGTTAAATTGCTCCATGCAAACCACTTCATATAAAACACTGGCAGAGACACCTCTGTCAGTCTTTCTTTTTTTCCATGCCCTAGTTATTCTTTAAAAACATTAAAATCAAGAAAACTCTTAGTTATATTCTTAGAAAGGGGATGGTTGTAACACCTTTTAAATAAGTGTTACATCCCACCCCACCCCTGTCAGCCAATGTTTAGCTAGCTGTATTGGCATAGTGGTTTGAAATTAGCAGGGGGGAAAGGCATCACATATTGCCTAAGAAAATACTATTTAATCTAATATAAGTCATACAGTTTTATCTGCAATAATACAGATACTAAACAAAATATAGTCTTGGTCAATTTTTCTTTTTGACCTCAAAATCAGTTTTTTCTCTGTATATTCTGCATGTGCCTGTTTCCAGCCTTGACAATCACCATGATGGATCGGGGAGGAAGTAGGGAAATACTGAAGTGATCACATGACTCATATCTTATCCCTAATTGGTGGAATTGATGGTGTTACAACCATCCCCGGTCTCCTACATCTAGTAGCACACTGGAATAAACTTATTTTCGTAAGGGATAGTAGTTTAAGAGTAATTATAATATGGATATTATATGAAATGAAACGAAAAGGCCTCAATGCCACGGCTAGCAGAACATTGAGAATGTTACATTGGCCCAAAGACAAAACCTTTGGAGGTAAGTAAGCTCTTTTTATCCACTTTTTAATAACCTTGCAAATAATTGGGCACTGATGAAACATCTTCTAGAATAGAATGAAATATTTCTGATGTACTTGACCTACCGTAGGCACTTTAAAAAAATGTATTTTATTTTAAAAAGTTTTTAAAAATATATTTTTAAATGGTTAATTTATCTTTTACTTAGTGTGCCAGACTGTCTGTCATAGACATCTGATTCTGATAAATCAGATTAACTCTTCTTGTGCTACATGCAAATATAACAAGAATTCAGCTGCAAAAAAGTGGTTTAAACTCATAATCAGTAATAACTCATGCTATTAATCAGCAGAATGGATGCAAAATCAGCATAAATTAAAATATAATTTAATTATAGTGACAATTAAAATATAATAATTTTGTTTTTTGCAATACCTCAATGACAGAAAATAGAGAATGGACAGTAAAAACTCTGTGCTCACATTATTAAATTGAATTTGACAGACCAGGCATACAAATACTGCCCTGGGGTGCTTGAAACCACAAAACATGCAACATTCAGTTACAATACGAGTAAATACAATATAAAAATCACACTGCTTTTTTAAGCAGACAATATGAAATTGAAATGGCATAGTTTATGTAACAATGTATCCTTATTGTATCATTGTTGCATTATTATGTCAACTAAAGATGTATTTCTTTTTATTGTTTTGTTTGTTTGTTCTCATTTGCTCTATTTTTGTGGTCTGGCTTTTGGCAAGAGAGGTTGTCTTGTAATATACTACCATGACCAGCAGATGGTAGTCAACATTTGAAGGATTGAGTTAGTGTTTGTCCAACACAGAACTCAAATAACATGCATCAATTAGTTGTCATTCAAGCTGACAGTTTACTTGAAATAAACCTATTACTATTTTATTTGGTGAATGAGATCAATATAATTGATATATACAGTAGAGCCAGGGAAAAGCTAGAAAAAAAACTGAGATGTGATTTTCTTAAAAACATGAAATATGATTTTCTAATCTATTTGTTTTTATCTTTGCATGAGTCTTTTTCATTTTATTCCCCCTAGAAGAATAGGTGTCTTATGCTGTACATTATTCGTTGTCTTTTCGGGCATCAGAGAAACAGGCATGACATACAGAGCTTTACATGCTCTTTATCTTTCTGACATGTGCATAGTTTACAGGACTTTATGTCAAGTTAGAAGCCTTCTTTAAAAAAATCAAATGGAATAAACAAACAAAGTCAGGTCATGGTCTGCTGAAAAGCGGTGGGTGAAATGAACTTCAGATCAAAGAAAGGATGCCAAATAAACAATTTAATTCTTCTGTGAAGTTTGATGTATCCTTCTATTGATTTAGCTCTTGTGAGTTCTGTCATATCTCTGATAACAGAGCAATGAGTGGGAAAACAAATGGAATAGCAAAACAAAATTGATTTCGCTACTTTTCTACAAAGCCTTTCACAGCTGGAAATACCACTAAATCAACTTCTCAGTGTTATAGTTTTCTCAGGTTGCTTTAAACATCTGAGTTAGAATGAATATATGATTTATAACTATATGACAAGCAGGAAGGAACCACATTCCTCTCACTCATGCGACTCTTTAGAATTGGTTGCTCTTCCCAATCCTGTATTTCTGCTATTTAACGGGCCGTATACAGTACTACATAATGACTTGTTCAATTTTATGCTTGGAGGGAGTTATGCGTTTTGATGTCACTAGAGCTATTTGAATTTTCCACACCAATTCTGTCCTAGCTTTCACATTGAGAGAATCAAGGCTCTTGCATGTCCCATAATGCATCTTTCTGATGATGCACTAGACTTCATGAATGATGAACTAAACCCTCATTACTATGTTTACAGATGAATAATACAGTCATAAGTCCTGTTTGGAGTGTAATGTGCTTATGTCCAGACACAGTTTGGTTAGTTTTGAACAGGAGAATTGCATTAACTATAGTGAATTCACGAATCACAACCAAATTTTGAGGAAGAGCGAGATTGGTTAGTATGTGCGGTGTGAGTGGAACAGTCGACAACTAGTTTGTCATTGTTAAGTGTTTGACATACAGTAAGCGTGTCACTAATCTGAGGACTATATGGAGAACTAAGTGTGCCATATTAATAAATCTTGCATTAAAACATCAATTTATGCCCATTTTTTATATATATATACCGTAATTCCTCAAATAAAGACCGGTATTCAAATAAACGCCGGGCCTCTGATAGTGGCCGGGGGCGTGGTCAACGCGGACAAATAAAGGCCGGTCTCAAATTAAGGCCGGGGAAAAAATAGTGTGAATAGGTACACTTTAAATGAATGTACACTCAAAGACGGACGCGCTCAGCGCTTGTCATATATCACAACTATTAAGTGTTTTTAACCACATGTTTATTTTAGGTTTCAGACATTTAAATAGATATGATTTATAGCAAAACAATAAATTTATAGTTTGTAAAATACACAATGGTGTCTATGGAAGCAGCAATAACAATCCATTCAAATATATTTGGCGACGTGTTTTATTCATATCAGATACACAGTGTAAGTAACTATAAAAGTTTACTCTATTCTTCTCCCAGTTCACCGGCCACTTACTTTCATTTCGGGAGAAACTGAAGAATTCACGCGCTGTAACTTAACAAATACAACAGGAATCTCCGAACTGCGGTGCCCATCTCACGTTACAGATCAAGATCATTTATAAAGGGTTTTAAACGACAAAACAAACTCACTTACACGGATTTGAGAGTCAGAATAGAAGATAGTTGATGACATGGTAAGCAAGTTTGTTAATATTTAGAAATAAAAGCGCTACATCTGTCATATAGCGCTATTTTGGCTGTGGTGAACACGTGCCAAGCATGACGCGTCACCATGGAAACTTGGCTGGCGGGCGGGCGGGGATCGCGAATTAGAAATAAAGGCCTGCCTCTAATTAAAGCCTGCTTCAAATAAAAGTCGGCTACCATCTGCAGTTCAGGTAAATAAAGGCCCCGGCCTTTATTTGAGGAATTACGGTATATATACACTCACCGGCCACTTTATTAGGTACACCTGTCCCACTGCTCGTTAACACTTAATTTCTAAGCAGCCAATCACATGGCGGCAACTCAGTGCATTTAGGCATGTAGACATGGTCAAGACAATCTCCTGCAGTTCAAACCGAGCATCAGTATGGGGAAGAAAGGTGATTTGAGTGACTTTGAACGTGGCATGATTGTTGGTGCCAGAAGGGCTGGTCTGAGTATTTCAGAAACTGCTAATCTACTGGGATTTTCACGCACAACCATCTCTAGGGTTTACAGAGAATGGTCCGAAAAAGAAAAAACATCCAGTGAGCGGCAGTTCTGTGGGCGGAAATGCCTTGTTGATGCCAGAGGTCAGAGGAGAATGGCCAGACTGGTTCGAGCTGATAGAAGGGCAACAGTGACTGAAATAACCACTCGTTACAACCGAGGTATGCAGCAAAGCATTTGTGAAGCCACAACACGCACAACCTTGAGGCGGATGGGCTACAACAGCAGAAGACTCCACCGGGTACCACTCATCTCCACTACAAATAGGAAAAAGAGGCTACAATTTGCAAGAGCTCACCAAAATTGAACAGTTGAAGACTGGAAAAATGTTGCCTGGTCTGATGAGTCTCGATTTCTGTTGAGACATTCAGATGTTAGAGTCAGAATTTGGCGTAAACAGAATGAGAACATGGAACCATCATGCCTTGTTACCACTGTGCAGGCTGGTGGTGGTGGTGTAATGGTGTGGGGGATGTTTTCCTGGCACACTTTAGGCCCCTTAGTGCCAATTGGGCATCGTTTAAATGCCACGGCCTACCTGAGCATTGTTTCTGACCATGTCCATCCCTTTATGGCCACCATGTACCCATCCTCTGATGGCTACTTCCACCATGTCACAAAGCTCTAATCATTTCAAATTGGTTTCTTGAACATGACAATGAGTTCACTGTACTAAAATGGCCTCCACAGTCACCAGATCTCAACCCAATAGAGCATCTTTGGGATGTGGTGGAACGGGAGATTCGCATCATGGATGTGCAGCCGACAAATCTGCGGCAACTGTGTGATGCCATCATGTCAATATGGACCAAACTCCCTGAGGAATGCTTCCAGCACTTTGTTGAATCTATGCCACGAAGAATTGAGGCAGTTCTGAAGGCAAAAGGGGGTCCAACCCGTTACTAGCATGGGGTACCTAATAAAGTGGCCGGTGAGTGTATATATATATCTTAATAAATAAATATCTTGATAAACGAAATGTCAATGCCAATTCCAATATATTAATTATTTATTAATAATAGTAATAGCAATTCACCATGCCAGTAAATTAAAATGTGTAAATAAATCATTATCAATCTTTAAATGAAGAATTTAGTGGAAGTTACACTGTTTTTTAAGTACAATCAACTTGGATGTTTAAGTAATTTAAACTTAAATTACATCAAACTGAATTCAAAAAATGAGTTTGTATAACGTATATAAAAAAGTTGAAAATGACTTAAAATGACTTAAATTACTAACTAACTTATTTTTAAGTTTAAGCAATGTAAAACATGTTGTCATATGTCATTTACAAATAAATTTCAAATAAATGCTTTTCTTTTGCTTTTTACATTCATCACAGAATCATGTAAAAAAAAATTCAACAGTTTCCACTAAAATGTTTCTTAAGCACCAAACCAGCATTTCTGAAGGATCATGTGACACTGAAGACTGGAGTAATAGATGCTAAAAATTCTGCTTTGCCATCACAGGAATAAATTAAATGTTTACATTATATAAATACATTAAAATAGAAAACAGTCATTTTCATTTGTAATGATAATGTCACATTTAGTTTTGGGTTTTGTTTAATGTTTATGTTTCATGTCTATTATCTTGAAATTCTCATAGTCATGATTCCTGTTTAAAGAAAGAAACTTTATTTGGGTTTAAAACAACTTGAGAGAGTAAATGATGATAATTTTAATTTTTTGGGGAACTATCCCTAACAACAACAAACAAAGGGAAAATCCCTCACTGCTCTGAGAACTTTAATAGTAGGTTTAATAAGTATCAATGTATAATTCATACAGTGAAGTCTATATAGTGTATTATTTGCATTATTACATTTTTTCCATTTAATTTCTTTCTTGAATGTTTCGGTTAAATACACCTACTGTAGCTGAAAAAATAAAGCACTGTTTATTTAATATGCATATTATTTGTGTATGTAATGTGTATCTTTGTTCTTATCTTTTAATAACAAAGAAAACAATGACATTTTTTTTCATCTTCGCCACTTTGGCCTAAATGTCTGCCACTCGTTTTTATTTTATATTTTGGTACTGTTATATTTTGTACCTTTGTTTTTAAAATAGGGACATTAGTTTGTCTGTAATGCTCAGTCACTTGCAAAATAGTAAAACCAACATGAAAACGAATCGTGATAAAATCGTGAACTGTGATTTTCCTGAAAAAAATCGTGATATGATATTTTTGCCATATCGCCCACCCCTAAAAATTCTGTTGGAAAAGTTACTGCCATTATTGCGAGTTAGATAAGAGGATTGACTTTGGTTACATTATTTGATCCACTCCTGTCTGCTGTTGTATGGATAAGTAAAGTGTCACATAGTTGTCATTTCTGAATAATGATTATGTGAACATAGCAATTGTTTGCTTTTTACAGAAACAAACAAGTGTATGTTTTATCTCTATTTGATGTCAATTTTCTCAGTTATTGCACATTTTTTTGTGAATGTCATCGTATGTTTACTGCGAAAATGATATGGAAAGGGCAGCACAGTTCATTAAAGCTGTGAAATACATGCCATAAATAAAATTGAATTTTAAACAAGGCAAAGTATGAACTGAGTCTGCAGCTGTGGTGAGAGCTGGGAGGTCAGAATCTTATCTAATTTAGTGTATTAAGATTTATTTTTAATTTGAACTTAACACAATGGTTGTTTACACATGACTTGGTAATATTATAATCATATTCAAATAGAAATGAAAAAAAAAACAAGAGATCTTTATGTCTTTTTAAAATATATATATTTTAACCCTTTATTCTCAAGGTTATTCTCTAATATTTTTCTAGACAGCAGTGAGACAAAAATTTGAGCAAATTGAAATGGTCTTTTCCCCTCAGATTTGGGGACATCTCAACCATTTGGTTGAGAGGATTTTCCAAAGATTATTACCCACAATTGAATCTGTTCTTTAAGCCATTTAAAACTACAGTATAATATATTTGCCTTTGAAAGATTCATGATTTCACTGGTGCTTGCATCCTGAAATGATTCTAGTAAAATGGTCTGTTCTTGAAAACAATTTTAGTACAAAAACACATAAACAACAACATATTCAATTTACATTTATACATTCGGCAGACGCTCCAAAGCGACTTATGTTGCATTCTAGGTACACATTTTATCAGTTCTTGCTATCCCTGGGATTCGAACCCATGACATTGCCGTTGCTAGCGCCATGCTACTAAAAAAACCTGGATATTGTACAATAACTCAAATTGTCGTTAAATATGGATTTAAGTTAAAAAGAACATGACAGAGAATTATAGCAAACAGCTAAGAAATTGCAGAATGAAATCTCTGTTGATTCACAGCACAAAGCCTGATCTGCAGACATTCAAACTTCTTTTTTGAAATGTTTGCACAAGGTAAGATCTTGAATGCACTGCTGAACACAAAGAGCCAGCCTTGAAACACTTGGCCAGGAATAAAAATGAGCTAAAAATATAAACCATACCCTTGAGTGTTGGGCTGAAAAGCATTCCCACTGAGTCTCAGACAGAAATGCTGGAAAAAGTGGTGTTAGGAAAGAACAGGGCTATAACATCGTTAGGCAATCACTCAATGACATTCTGAAAGTAAGGGTGAATTTTTCTGCTGCACTTCAACTTTCAGGTCAAACAGGGAAGAGCCGGTGACAATGTTCTGAGCTCTTTCATCAGGCTCAGGAGCTGACAGGAGATTGGAAGAATATCCGCTTTGATCACTTGCATTGGTCCTCTCTGTCTCTGGTTAATTGTGGCTGTCTAATATTGTCAGTCATGGTCTGTCAACGGAAATCTTCAGGAATTAAAATGAGATTAAGACTTGAAACAAATAAAGGAGAGAGAATGTATGAACGATGACTGATAATGGTGTTAAAATAAAGTCAGCAAAAACCCCAGAGAGGCGTAATAATCACTCGCCCTCTCTCAATATCCCATTCTCTTTTCCTTGAATCTTTCTTTTGATGTCAAGTCTTGAAACTCAAACATCTCAGTTTTTTGTTTGCTCTTTTTTCATGCCATCTTCCTCTCAGCATTGAAGGCTCATTTGGTCCGTGCTATAAATGCTTGTACTCACATCAGCTCAGAGGAAACAAAGGACGTACATACAGGCCTTTGATTACGTAATTAAAATATTGAAATATTTTTGTCATCTGGTGCTTATCACACTGTGCTTAATTGAATAAATAAATGTTTTAGGTCTCCCATTCTTCACTGTGTTGTTGTCAGAAGCACTTTTAAACAATCTTTTAATTTTTTTTTACAATGATTGTAATAATGTGATGTTGAATGTCAGTTCTGTTAAATCTGTATTTCCATGGTAATTCATCTCAACAGTTGACATTTACTAATTTAAAAATTAAAATTCATTAAAATTAAAAAGGAAAATTCAGTGGCACTTCTGAGTCAGTCCATCATCAAGGTTACAGTATGTTTACCATGGTTTGAAATAACCAATGGCTATTGGAATTTTCAATTAATTCGATCCCCAGCAACAATTCCTAATGTGAAAATGAAAACCAAATAGATTTTCGTTCACAGCAGATTTCACAAATTTCTGTGGTGGTCTTTTTTCATAAAGGCTAAATGTCATTATGCTTTAATGGATAGGGAGTGTAAATCCATAAACACATTTTTTACCCATCCTTTTTCAGTAAAAAAGCCACCCATTCTGCTTTCATCAGAAGTGGTCATTTCTTCTCCTCTTGAAAGTTGGCCCCTTCAAACACAATATCACATCTTCTACATCTCCACCTTTGTTGGTCTAGAAATGTCTGTTCCTTATTATGAACTGTTTATCAGGAAACTGATTCAAGGAAAGTGTATTATTGATATAGCCTACTACATTAGAAAGACAAGCAATAATGTTACTAGAATCAGCCAGGTGGATTTTCAAGATCATGACATTATTAAACTAACCTACAAGGTCAAGGAAGATGCAACAATGTGTTACAGCGAATTGAAACTTTCTTATCGCAAGTCTGGAGTCTGGACATGGTCAACTTATTTTTGAGCAAGTAAACCTGATGATGACAAACCATAAATAATTAATAGCAGTGGTTCTCAACTGGTATGGCATGACCCAAAATGAGTAACTGGTCTAGTCTGGTCACAGATAGCATATTTATGCATTAATGTAATATAAAGCCCCAGCTATACTTCGGCCGCCTGCGTTCCGCGATGGTTCGAGCACGGTCCTCGTTACGTAGTTTTTGTCATCAGGAGGGTCTATGGACCTCTGCGTGCAGCCCAATATCTATGTTCGTATGGACGACGGTCCATGTGTGAGTGATTTGAGCGATTGAAAGAGCCAGGACATTTTTTAATATAACTCCGATTGTATTCGTCTGAAAGAAGAATGTCATATACACCTATGACAAACTATCCCTTTAACATTTAACATCCCTGTGTGTTCAATGAAAAAAAAAAGAAAGTTGTTCTTATTTTTACTGTAACAGAGGAAAATATTTTTTCTGTCAGATTTTAAATAAATAGATGACTACAATAATATCTTAGTTGTAGAATAAAGAGAGAGAGAGAGAGAGAGAGAGAGAGAGAGAGAGAGAGAGAGAGAGAGAGAGAGAGAGAGAGAGAGAGAGAGAGAGAGAGAGAGAGATGGGGTGCAGACGTCCATGATGACTCATATTCACTACAAAGTCATTTCATTTGTTTTAATAGAAGGGGAGGCTAAGGTAGAGAAAGAGTGCTGACGTTAATTTCTAGAAAACTATTTGTGCTCTGCATTAGAATATTGTGACAGCTAATTGTCTCACTGTCTAGTCATAATAACTAATGTTTTTTAGTTGGAAGATGAAAAAAAACCTTTTGACCTTTTGGCAGGGGTATTGTAAAGCAGACAGAGGAGGAATTCATAATTAATTGTGCCTGCTGATTGCACCATTTAGTTTTATATGCTGCCTGTGTTGATTTAGCAACTTATTCAGTATACGCTCAATAATGTAAATCATATATGCGATGCGTCTAAATCAGCTCCCTAGGGCACTGATCAGGGAGTCTGCCATTTAAAGGGCAGTCTCAATATGAAAATCCTTCCTATGCACTGAAACGTTTGCTCCCTAAAAAGTCCCACAATCCACCCTTGAAAACCAGGGAGCATCAATGCTCACTATGTTGAAGTGTGAAACATAAATCACGCAAGCCATCTCAACACATATAATGACACACAATAGATGTTTTGAAAAAACAAACCGTTATTTAATTATATTTCAACATAAACATCCATTGTACAATTATGATTAATACAGCTAAATGCTGCAGGTATACGTAAACAATCAAAGTATTTATCATAATGCCCTTCAAAATAACATAAAAAAAAGATTGTCAGAAAAATATCAGTTCTGCTGTTGTTCATAAATATTAGTGATGTTGGGCTATGCAATGCGTAATTCAAAATACAGAAATAATGTTCCACATTATTAAGCAAGTCACAGTTCTCATACAATATGGGGAGAAAGAAAGATCTTTCTGAAGATGAAAAGCATGAAATGTCTTGC
This sequence comes from Rhinichthys klamathensis goyatoka, assembly GCF_029890125.1. Lineage (NCBI taxonomy): Eukaryota > Metazoa > Chordata > Actinopteri > Cypriniformes > Leuciscidae > Rhinichthys > Rhinichthys klamathensis. The sequence goes on along the minus strand of NW_026607135.1, from coordinate 104,260 downwards.
AAAATGCATGAAAACAACTAATGTTTTGCACAAACTGAATAGAGATTATCGAACTGTCAAAAGATTTGTGAGTGATTTAGAGCACAGAAGAACCCAGTCAGATAAGGCTTATTATGGGAAGTTTCTGTCAAACAAATTAATTGTATACAGCAAAAAAAAAAAAAAAAAGCCACCATTTAGCAGCAAACAGGCATTTGAAGCCGCTGGAGTCGAACCTAGAACCAAGAACCTCTCCATGCAGGCAGAAAGTTGTGCATAAAGCTGCATTAAGCCCCCCTATCCAAAGCTTACAAAGAGAAACATTTACAGTGGAACACAGGAAGCTCCACAAATGCCCCCCCCCCCCCCCCCCCCCCCCTTGAGCACAACAGCAATGCACAATTTCCTATACCTTCAATTTGCATTTCCATAAATTCTCTTATTTTTTCCCCTTTCATTTTGACTATAGAATGTCAACAGCATGTTTCATTTAAAGTCACCACAGGGGTTAAACGTATAGCACTGTAATGAAATATCAGGTACTTCGTGTGAATTTGCCACTGTTTTATGCCAATCATAAATCAAACCAAGACCCTTCCTGCCCACTGCCAGCAACCAAAAAAAAGCCTCATTCTCAGAAAATAGCCCTCTTTCATTTCTCTCCCCTTTGTTTCTAGTGGCAGTGAAAGAGCCTATTTTCAAATCTATAATTTCTCAGGGCAATTTGCAGTGTGCATTAATGCAGCACGTACTGTTGATGCACTTTGATTAGCGTTGGGTTTTTCGTAGCTCCTTTCACAGTGGTGTGTTTAGACATACGGGAGATGAAGTACTTCTGTTCTATCTGCTCTAATTCCCTCTCTCCCCCATTCACGCTTTTGAAGAATCCTTTGAGACCCCGGGGCCACAATAGCATCATAAACATGGCACCTATGGTAGTGTGGGCTTATGTGTGTGCTTGTGTAGCCCAGGGTATAATGGAAAATGGAGTTAACATGCTGATGTCATGAGGCTTAGGGTGTTGACGGCGGTGTGATATGGACGGTGATATGGTCGGTAATTGGTATTTCTCTCAGAGGTGTATAAAGCAGCAGGAGGTCAGCTGTCTTTGCTTTCAGAGAAAGTGGCCCTCAGATGACCCAGAGGCTAAATGAGCTTTTGAGCATTCTGTACATGCATGCCAGTAATGAGGTGGGAATCTGCAGTGAAATAGGTCAAGATGTCCATTGCTTATGGGTTGTTATTATAATTCAAGTTGTGCGTTTTATGATCTGTGTCCAAGTTTGTGCCTTGTATTTTTTCCTGTTAAAAATGTTTTTATTTCCCAGATTCAGTGTTCATTTTTACTTTTTTTTTGTTGTTATATATATATTTTTCATTTTGATAAGAATATATTTAGTCAATATTGTATTATTTTCAGGCAATTTTACTCTAACCAAATAAAATTTTAGTTGGCGAAAATATTACTTTTAGTTTAAAGTGCAAAATTATATATTCAGTATTCTATATATACATTTTATAGTCTAAAATCAACATTTAACAAAAACAACATGAAAGTTGTGACAATGTGAGAAAGCCGGAAAAAAAAAGGTTACTGCAGTTTCCCATCATATTTTATTTTAAATTATATAAAAAATATTGAAATCATTTAATCATGCTCATGAAGTACATTTCTTGTCCGGTCTACGTTATTGTCGTATATGTCGGGTGACTAATCGCTCTGGAGGAAAATGACAGGATGACAAAGATTGGCTTAGCCATGGAGCATTTAAGCACTGCTAAAACATGACAAACTGTTTGTTAAACAACGGAAGAAGAGGGAGTGTTCGGAAAACCTGTTTGAAAATAGTCACTATTTTGGCAACTTCATTTGGCGAAATTAACTCTGACTAGTTCTCCCTCTCTCACACTTTTTTTTCTGTCTGTCCTTTTTTCAACTTCACAAGTTTGTTCCTAGGTGTTCTTCTCGACAGTGCAATAATAAGTGATACCTCTGGAGAATACTTCTTGGAATCCTACTTTAACACTCATCTTTAAATCATGGAGCCCAACTCCTCCTGTCGCCTCCAATCTCGTATGTCCACCTGACTGGACACTAGCTCATCCATCTGCCACCACTGCATCCCACTGATCCTATTTCACTGTTTTACTTTCATGCCTCTAAGCCTCATAGAGATAAAGACCCAAGAAGATTGAGAGAGATAGGCGGCAAGAAAACTTGTTTTGGAAGTGAGCTAAGGTAACGCCAGTACAAAACAACAACAACAAAAAACCCCAACATAATCTGCACAGGGGCTCAGATTTTTTCTGCTGGTGGGGTTTATTGGGTTTCCCTCATCACAGGGTCTCAAACAATACTGTAAAACATATATTTTTGTTTTTGGGTCAGATAAATCTGTTCTTCATGTGGTAACATATAATTGAACTGATTTTATTCAATTATAGCCTATTATTTTATTATAATTATTAATATTATTAAATAATATTAGATCAACCTAAAAAAAAGAATCACTTGTATTCTTTATAAGTCACTTTGAACAGTAACGATAAATGTAAATGGTTAGGTAAATTCAGTGAATGTTTCAGTGGTTTTCCCCCGTCTGAAGGTGACCCTGGTGTCATCCCAGCGAGACACGTCAGCCATGGTGTGTTGTATATTTGTTGTTTTCATACTGTTACAACTGATGACTATGTCATTCGATGACATTTTGTCTCTGAAAATCTGACCATCACATCATCATCATCATTGAACATGTGTGGGTGTTTGTAAATAAATATTTCCATTGAACAAATCCTTCTTTTCCCATTGAGTTTATGGTTAGTTTTACAAATTCAAATTATACCAACTATGTTTTTTAAGGCCACGTCGATTTGCCGTGGTGTTGAGAACTGCATACAGCTTTAATAAATAGTGCGGTTCTTGTCTGGTGGGAGGGAGATGAAAAGGATATACGGTATTTGCTATTCAGCAGTGTACACAGAAAACAAATGAAGTGTAGCTAAGAATAAATTACTTACAAGTGTCAAAACACCAGTGTGAACAAAGCCAAGGCTGAGTAAGACTCATGTACGCTCATATTTTTCCACTCAGCATTGGTAAGATTTTTTCATTTTAATTTCCTTTTTCAGTTTTATCAGTTAAATACGCAGGCTGTTCGTTCTAGTATCAGTTTGAGACGTAATGGGAAAGTAGACTAAATATTTGCTTATGTCTGTATCAGATTATGTATAAAATTATTGGTTCATTATTCCAGTAAAAACAATATAGACATACTTTATTTATTTTGTACTTAAAAAAAAACCCTTTTTAATAAAGAAATTGTGTTCGGGTAAAAATTGATTATGAAATGTGCAAAAATTGCGAAGATGTTTGGTTGTTCTGACCACATTCCAAAGGGGCATGACCCAAACAGCGTGAATATAGTACAGAATATAGTAATTGGTGCTAGATGTCATCCACTGGATCCAGGGCCGGCGCTCCGCACACGCACATCACGCACTGCGCGTAGGGCACCAAGTGCTTGGGGGGGCACCAAAAAATCTGGGTCGTGAAAAATCATCACAATAGGCTACTAGTATAAATAACAAATAAAAAATGTCTAAAGCATGTTAATATACAAAAGCAATACAAAAGTAATATAGGCCTAGACCAAATTAGTCGAGAAAAAGGTGAATCTCCTGTGCCAGTCTCCCTCTGGTGCCCCCCCTTCCCCACCTCCCAGTGGTCTGTTCGATTATGCCTCAATCAATGTAAAATTTGGCAGACACCGACCTCAGACATGGCCTCGAAAAGGCACCAAGAGTCGGGGGCGGAAAAAAGGAAAAAGAATAGACAGCGGGATGATACTCGCGCGTCGCTTGCAGGTAGACAATGTTTTAAATAAAAATGTTAGTTTTGTAGCGCGGGCGCCCTTGCGTCGTGAATGCATGTCCAGGGGGGCGTCGCTAGTAGTGCAAATGATCCGGGGCTTTTTTAGCCCTGCATGTTGAATCTTTTATTTTAACGGGGGTCCGGGGGTTTCTCGAATTTTGAAACTTGGGCTGTTTAAGATACAGTTCGTTTGTTTGAGAAGAAGAGGAAGACCGCTTAGATACGTTTTTTCGTTGTTGTTCTATGCGGATAATTTTCAAGAGGTTCATAGGCCAAGGCCCAAGGGCGACATCTGTTGGTGAAACTGCAATTAGATAAAAAAAAAAAAAAACAATCTCAGTGTATGTATATTTTCATATTCACAGAGTTGTCAAATTATTAGGGCTGGGAAAAGATTAATCGCATCCAAAATAAAAGTTTGTGTCTACATGATATATGTGTGTGTACTGTGTATAATTATTTTGTATATATAAATACACACACATGTATATATTTAAGAAATATTTGCATGTATGTACTGTATATAATTATATATAATTTATATTATAAATACATTTAAATATTTTATATATAAATAACAAATATTTCTTAAATACATACATGCAAATGTGTATTTATTTATATATATACAAAATATGCACAGTACACACATATATCATTCATGTTCCAAATCTGTGTTTTTAGTAATTGTGGTGGTTTTTGGTATTTATTTATAATTTTAACCTTTATATTATTTATTTCTTTTCATATTTGGTGCCATTGTTAATGTAAAATGATTTATTTGCAGCAGTTATTTTGGAAGTAAAGAGAACCTAACTAAGAAATTCTGAATGCTTGTTATTCCTTGGGTTGGTGATTGGGAGTGGGGGGGGGCACCACCAAGCATTTGTGCTTAGGGCACCCAAATGGCTAGCGCCGGCCCTGACTGGATCAATTACATGGGGCCATGAGGACACTCATGGAGACATTCATCTGAAGGCACGTGCCAATCAGCAGTCAGCTGTCTTCATTGACACTTAATATTCCTGCTGTTCAGTCAACACACTGCAATAAAGAAAAATAATTAAAAAAAATTCTAAAATTCCTTAAAACACGATAAATTAAGCAACACTGCATGTGTTATGTTTTAGATCCTATCCTAAATATGACTAATTGTCTCGTATTCTTCACTGACATATTTTGTTCACTTGTAGTAAGAAAAAATATACTGACATTAAAGATACATTCTCTGAAAAGTCTCAAGTAAACTTGCTTCTCAAGTAAATGATCTGGATTCAATTATAGTTAAATAACCAGAAAAAAGTAACCTATAGCTTGTGGTAGATTTTTCTCTATTTCACACCTGATCTAAGTCTACCTGGGTCTCGTCTACAATCGACTTTAATCACGGCCGGAGGATCTCGAGCAATTCTCAGAGAACCCCACCAGCAAAAGGAATACAACAGTTTTTCTTGAATAAGAGCATGGCAAAAATGACATGAAACTTTACATAATTTCCCTACAATTTGATTGGTTCTTCACATGCAAACCCTTCTGTTACTAGGTAGGAGCAAACTTAAATCTCAAATCATTAGAAAAATAGAGAAGTTCATTTGATTACTGTAGAGATTCTGGAGTCTCCCAGGTGGGCATCTTCAACCTCACAGTTGAAAAGTCCCCCCCCCCCCCACACACACACACACACGAGCACCCCCCATACCCCCCAAGTGGTGTCCAGTTACAAGCAATTTTACGACCCATTGGAATGTCCCAAAGAATATGATTCTTGCTAAGGAGAAAGAAGTTATCTTTTTAAAGACATTTAACCAGATATATTCGATGTGTTTTTATGTGTCTGTTTGTCCATGTCAGATTGGAATAACTATGATTTTATCGTAGCATGAAGTAAAATATAAATGCCTTCATTATGCATTTTAAAAATAACTGGCTACTCCCATAACTGTTACATAGCGTTCTTGATACCTCCAGAATGCGTTTGGTCTGAACAACAAGAATATGTAACGAAATATAAAGTAAAGTGTATTTTTATTATGTTTTACCATCCTTGAAGATCGAAATGTCTGTAGACTGTAACCCCCCCCCCCCCCCCACACACACACACACAAGGAGCTCTTTCTTAAAACAAAGAGCAATAAAACCAGAACTCCCGCTCGTGATTTCCAACTCTCTGATTGGCCGAGCCAACATGAAGAGGTTGGACTCCTCCAAGGGTATAAATGACGCTCCCCCCCCCGCTCGCCCCTTCTTCTCTTGGTTTTTCGCATCTGGTCACAACAACTGCTTCTGCTGATATTGGAAAAGGGGTGGGGGGCCCGTGAAACCCCCCCCCCCTCCCTTTCACTGAAAACCCAGGCTCTCAGAAGGCCGTGCTTGCATACTCCCAAAGGGAGTCAGACTGTTTTTCTTCAATCCAGAAACTGCAACCTTACCAACGGAAAAGGACAACCTAAGGGGGCACAACGACTTCTCCTAAGGCAGAAGAAGTCCGTCGCAACTCACACCCTTTTCTCTGCGTGTCCTCCCAGACCAGGGCATGGCAGGCCACGGTTTGCACTCCAGCCATGAGAACAGAGTCAAACCAATCATGCAAGTTCATCATATCTTCTTCATCCATCGAAGAAGAAAATGATTGAGACTTCTTCAACATCTGACACTCGCAGAATCATCAACAACTTCAATTTTCGACAACTTTGATAATAGTGTACGCTACCCAGGCATGCAAGTATACTTTTGATTTGATGCTTTGAAAATAAAAAGCTGATGTTCTTCTCATATTTACATGGAACTTCTCAATAGTTCCGTTTCCGGTTTCGTTCTATCACTCACCTATTTATGTATTCATGTGTGTATGTTGTTTAGTTTATTCGTGTTTATGATTTAGTTAATAAAACTTATGCACTTTATGTATTTGGTTCTGGTTGACTGCTTGCAAATCAAAGTCACTTTTACGATCGCGGTTTTTGCTACTTGCTCAAAGTGCTGTACATGCTAAGAAATAATTATTCTTCTGTGGCCATGGAAGATACCCTTTTCTTAGAATAAATTAATAATCAAAAGAGTTCGTTGGAACTGATTAATTGATTGTAATATTAATTCAGCCACATCAAGTTAATCCAATTAACTGACCCAAATATTCATAATTAATAATAACAAGTTATTATTGATTATTAATATTCCAAAAAGCTGAGTTCCTTACATTACTCAATATGTCATGAGACAATGCAGACAGTATATATTTTTTATATTGTTGTCAGGTCCGGGGGGCAGAACTCAAACGCAGACTAGAGTCTTTTATTCAATTTTTGGTGAATTTATTAAACAACAAGTGAGTCATAACAGAGATGTGAACTGAATGGTTATGTTCTGGTAGGGAAGATGGTTTGTGGTCCGGGTTCCAGTGCTCTGTGTTCCGTGGTGCTGGTGAATGATCTGAATCCAAGGTTCAGGCTGGAACTTCTGTGATCAAGACAGGGAAAAAAAACGAGTTAGCTCTCAATTCCTCAAAAATCAAACAAAGTTCAGATAGTGCAAAACAAAGGAAGGCTGGCATGTACTCATACTGCATGATACAACAATCCAGCGAGGACTGGAAAGTTGATCTGGCTTTTATAGGAGAGTAGATTGCCCGATGAGGAACAGGTGTGCTTGATTGACATGATGAGCCTCAGGTGAGTAGACAGGAGAACTGGAGACCACGCCCACCAGCAATCTCAGAGCAGCAAGAATGCCAGGATCATGACCGGGGATTCGTGACAATTGTCATGGTCAGCAATTCAGAATTTTCCATGGACACAATATTCAAAGAACAGAACGTTTTTGTACATTGTGTTTCAAAGTGTTAGAATGTTAGGCCTAAAAGGGGAAGTAAGGTTTAGATGTTGGAGTGTATGAATGTATGATTTTATGTAGAATGTATGATTAGTTTGATATACAGTTTACTATTTTATTCATTAAAATATCCATCACAAGCTTCACACTCGAAAAAGAATGGCAGTGCCTCTTTTTCTCCACAAAAGGCTTGGCAAGCTAACAAATATTCTGGCCAACTTCAACAACTGGTTTTATCACAGCTTCTAAAGGCAGATGTTTCATTCTGAAATACAAATTGTAGCAGATTCTGCCAAACACCCAGGACATCTAATCGATGTAGATGAAGATTGGATCATTCCTTAAGGACCACATTCACCCATCACAGACTCTTTTCTGTCTAACCATCTGGCAAATGATATCAGAGCATCCAATCAAGAACCATCAGACTGTGAAACGGCTGCTAGAGGCAGCGAGGCCCAGCTTCTGTAAACCATTACTGATTAGTGCAAAAAATAAAGTTATATGGCTATTCAAGTCTGTTCATGTTGAGTTTTATCTTTGAACTCTTAGGTTAAGTGTTTTTGGGTTGGGTCCCATTCTCATAATGTTCCGATTTTAAAATGCCTCCATTATTACTACATGTTGCTAACAGAAAATACAGAGTTTACTAGTAAAAGCTTGATCAAGACCATGTGAATGATATGTGAATGTTGATTTCTTTTGCAAGATAATGGCTCCATCAGAGTGTTTGCAGATTATTGTTCTTCATTAAGAATACTCAAAACAATCACATTTGCCCCGAGGACATACTCAACTTTAAGTAGTAAAATACAGTCTAAATGAGCCTGGTGACCTTTGTCAGCAATAACTGCAATCACTTACAGTTGGCGAAGAGTGCATGTACAGAGAGGAAAACAACTGTTCGCATGTCAAGCATTTAAGACTGAGTTTAGATTGGGCTGTTGTTGCAATCAAGATTCTGCTGCGAACACAGCAGTGGTCATATTGCCTCATAATGAGTTTTAGTCTGCGGTGTCATGCACGACTTTTGTAAACAGTAACTAGATTTCAAATGGTCCTTATCTGCAGAGTAAACAATTGCACAATTCTTATATTTTCCCCATTTTTAGATTGAACTTGTTTATATTTGATGATACCACTCTGAATCACTCTGTAATTCTTAGAATGCCAGCACAGCGCTGTTGTACATTTACAAAAGGGTGAAGGTGAATAGGCTATATGCAGGTCAAGTCAGAGATGTCCCCAGAAATATATAAAATATTCTAGATTTATTCCAACAGTGAATATTGAACAAATCATATCGAAATGCCCTTGTAGAGTCAAAACTAGTGCTCAATGTAGTTTCCAGTAAATTTCTTCACAATAAATTATTACAAATTAACCTAACCTACTTTTTTTCCTTCAAACTTGTAACAGGTATTGGCTACAAACGCACAACGAATGGGATATCTAAATGAATCACAAATCTCAGGAGACATATAGACAACCATGCAGAGGAAAATAAGGGCTTAAATCCACAGGGAGTAATGAGGAAACTAAATGCACAACAGGTGAATGTAATCAGTAACTAAGGAAACTAAGTAGCAAACAGAAAAAGAATGAAACTGAAACACAAACAAAACTAAACAGACTAGAACGTAATCCTGACAGTATCACAGTGATTTCCATTACACGAGAGTAGATGTTAAAACTTCATGCTGATTTGTATTTGGCTTTCGCCAAGATAAGCAACACTAAGACGTAGCTTTACAGTAAACTATGCTTCTCCATCCATTTACGCTTCTTTCCATATGGTGGTGTGACTCCCCTTCTGTCCGGCGTTAACGGCTGCAGTGTACTTGGCGCGTCAGCACACACGACGGCTGCAACTACAGTGTGGTCTCCCTAGTGGACTAGCACGACAACCGTCTGGATTGAGCCGAGTAGGGGACATCTCCAGGGTCTTCAAGTGGGCACCTTCTGTCCTCAGTGTTTCGTCGACTAGCCCATGACACCTCAAGAGGGCTCGACAGTGACTCTGGCGTCCCAGAGTCACCCCCCTCCGTCCCCCACTCAACTCAACCCAGCTTACTGACCTCTACATCCCTCCTGCTGCTGAGACCTAACCACAATCTCACAATCTCTCCGCAACCCAACCATACGCGCCAACCCGTTTGACTAAGGCTGTCGAGCCCCACTGGTGCGTTAATATGCAGTTTCAGTGACAACGGTTCCGTATGGCATACCACCTACCGCAAAACACAATATCTGCCCAACCACCCGTCATTCACGCAATATACACAGGAACGTAATGACTGTAAATACTATACAACCTATACAAATAAACCAACAGACTCAAGTTTTTCAAGAATTCTACGAAACCGCAGCGTGGCTGCCTGTACACAGCCAGCTAGAATCTTTCCGTCTCAACCACAGCCAGTTGCTGCTCCTTTCTGCTGCTTCAGATAAGTTCTTTACTGTGCGACGCAACTCTTGGCCACTGAATCCGACGTCTCTGAGGAACCAGGTTGCCACAAAACCTCGACAACCCACTTCCACTAGATAAACCTGGACTCTCCATCCTCGCTGTTCTGCTTCAGTAGCCAGATGAGCATACTGCAGTTTCTTCCTCTCATATGCCTCATCTACCGCATCCTTAAATGGCACTGTTAACTCTATCAGTTGAACAATGTGTGCTGATCCAGACCACAAAACAATATCTGGGTTAGTGGTGGCAATCTCAGGTGGAAAAATAAGCTGTTGATCAAGATCAGCCAGCATCTTCCAGTCCCTAGCAGCTTCCAGCTGTCCTGGGCGAGAATTGGTGTTAACACCTTTTCTTGGTGGGTGCTCGCCTGGGCGGAGGAATATTGTCTTCTGCGTGTAATGTTTTGCTAGAACAGGCGGCAACTTATTGGTCATACTACGCTTGCCTTCCAATGCTAAAGCCAAACATCGCAGTAATTGGTCATGGCGCCAAGTAAATCGACCTTGGCTAAGAGCCACCTTACATCCTGTCAAAATGTGCCTTAATGTGGCAGGTGATGAACACAAAGGACAAGAGGGATCCTCTCCTACCCAGAGGTTTAGGTTCTGCGGTGATGGGAGAACGAATCGGTTACCTAACGTAACCTCGGTTCTCTCTAGATGAGGGAACGAGTATTGCGTAAGCTAGCTTACGCTACGGGAAAGATTAATCTTTTCTGAGAAATTGAAGCCAAAAATTATCCTATAATTTTGTATCCATTGTCAACGCAGTTCAGCTGCAGCAGACCATGAGCGGGCTAGCTAGCAGCTCATTGGTTCGCTCACAGAGAACTGCTTAAGCCTATGAGGAGACGCGAATGATCTCTCGGCCAATGAGAGTCTGACATGCTCTCATTACGTCAGAGCGCGCCGAAACGGGCGTGGTCAGAGAGTATAATACTGGCGTCCTAGGCTGTAAACTCTGGTTTTCATAGAATGAAGCGAGAACGCTAGTAGCACAAGCACGGCCAGGAACGCAATACTCGTTCCCTCATCTAGAGAGAACCGAGGTTACGTTAGGTAACCGATTCGTTCTCTTACGAGAGGTTCTCTCGTATTGCGTAAGCTAGCTTACGCTACGGGAACACCTGGTCAACGCCGTGCGTGCTAAGCATCCACTATGAGTCCCAGGGGAGACCACATGGAACCCTTATGAGTGGGAATAAATATATGTACATGTGACAAAGGCCAGCAGAGCGGGCCGGAGATTGTGTAGTACATAAGCACATGATAGAGAGGGACAGAGCGAAACCGGTCTGTGTGAATAACTCCCTATAGTGCAGCTCAACCAGAAGAGCTGTAACATACTAGACTGCTAGTAGTTTAGCCTGCAAGGCGGGAACTTCCAGATTGTAAAATCTGACAAAGGTGGAGGGGGAAGCCCATCCCGCTGCCACACAAATGTCATGAATGGAAATTCCGCTGGACCATGCCCACGATGAGGCCATGCCTCTAGTGGAATGAGCCCTGATGCCCAGAGGGCATGGCAGGTCTTTTGATGCGTATGTGGCTGCAATGGCATCAACTATCCATTTGGATAGAGTCTGTTTCGAGGCGGCCGACCCCTTGGTGCGCCCACCGAACGAAACAAAAAGCTGCTCGGATCGTCTGACCGGAGCAGTGCGAGTAATGTATAATCTCAGGGCCCTGACCGGACACAGGAGATTAGAGTCAGATTCGCTATCGGATGCAGGCAGAGCCGATAGGGAAATAACTTGTGCCCTGAACGGGGTACCAATCGCTTTTGGGACATAACCATGTCTAGGTTTGAGAACGACTAAGGAGTCATTGGGCCCAAACTCGAGACAGGAAGCGCCAACGGACAGCGCGTGAAGGTCTCCCACACGTTTTACTGACGCGAGCGCGAGCGCGAGCAGAAAAATGGTTTTGAGCGAAAGGTATTTGAGGTCCACGGTGTTTAGCGGTTCGAATGGGGGGGCTTTCATAGCTTCGAGAACTATGGAAAGGTCCCAAATCGGCACCGAAGGGGGGCGTGGGGGATTCATCCTTCTAGCTCCCCTGAGGAAGCGGATGACCAAGCCATCTTTGCCCAGTGACTGGCCGCGCCGGGGTTCAACGAATGCTGCGACGGCTGCCACATACACCTTGAGAGTGGACGGGGACCTGCCCTTGTCCAACATCTCTTGGAGAAAAACTAGCAAGGAAGGAACCTCGCATGACCATGGGTCCAAATTTCTGTCGGTGCACCATTTAGAGAACACAGACCATTTAGACGCATAGAGCCTTCTAGTAGAAGCCGCTCTAGCCTGCATGATCGTATTTAACACTCCCTCTGGCAAAGCAACGGGTAGTTGTTGATCACCCACGCATGTAGCGCCCAGCGCTCTGGGTGGGGATGCCAGATCGTGCCGCGAGCTTGGGAGAGGAGATCTGCTCTGACTGGAATGGGCCACGGGGCTGTCTGTGACAGCTGAGTGAGCCCCGGAAACCAAGTCTGACCCTCCCAACGCGGGGCTATGAGGAGCACCGAGTGGCGTGTTTCCCTGATTCTCTGAAGCACCTGTGGTAGCAGAGAAACCGGAGGGAATGCATAAAGCGGGCGGCTGGGCCAGGTCTGGGCTAGCGTGCCCTCGCTCTTTGAGAAAAATATTGGGCAGTGGGTGTTCTCTTCTGAGGCGAAGAGGTCCACCTCTGCTCTGCCGAATATTCGCCACAGCTTTTGGACTGTAAGAGTGTGCAGGGACCATTCCGGGGGGAATGGGGTTCCTGGACAGACTGTCTGGACCGTCGTTCAGATGGCCCGGCACGTGCGTCGCTCTGAGCGAGAGCAGGTGACACTGAGACCAAACTAAGATGCGTTCTGTCAGCCGGAAGAGATTCCTGGATCTGACTCCGCCCTGACGGTTTAGATAGGAGACCACGGCTGTATTGTCCGAACGGATCAGCACGTGGTGACCGTGAATGTGTGGAAGAAAGCGCGTGAGCGCGTTCTCGACCGCCAGCATCTTCAAACAGTTTATGTGGAGGAGGCTCTCCTGAGCTGACCAGGGGCCGAAGGCCGGTGAGCCCTCACAGACCGCACCCCAACCCGTGTTGGATGCGTCTGTCGAGATGACTTTTCGGCGAGAAAGGGTCCCCATGGAAACGCCCCGCTGAAACCATTCTGCCACAGTCCATGGCTGCAGAGCTGTGATACAGGTCTGCGTTACATTTATCAGCTGGCGGCCCGTGGTCCACGCACGGTGAGACACACGGCTCTTCAACCAGAGCTGAAGCGGGCGCATGCGCAGTAACCCCAGCTGGAGCACCGCGGAGGCTGAAGCCATGTAACCCAACGCCTTCTGAAAAGTTTTCAGAGGTGTGAGTCTGTTCATCTGAAAAGATGCGGCGAGACGCTGAACACGGCGCGCGCGCTGTGTTGACAGACGAGCCGTCATCGTGACCGAGTCTAGCTCTATACCCAAGAAGGAGATAGTCTGACTGGGTTGTAGTGCGCTCTTTGTCCAGTTGACAGAGAGGCCCAAAGCTTTCAGATGGTCGAGGAGAACTGTACGATGAGACAGTAGCTCTCTCTGTGATTGTGCCAAAATCAGCCAGTCGTCCAAATAGTTCAGTATTCGCAGCCCCTGACTCCGCAGGGGGGCGAGCGCCGCATCCATGCACTTCGTGAACGTACGGGGTGCTAAGGATAGGCTGAACGGAAGGACGGTGTATTGATAAACCTGGCCTTCGAAGGCGAAATGTAAGAATGGCCTGTGAAGGGGATTTATCTGAATCTGAAAGTAAGCATCTTTCAGATCTAGTGAAACGAACCAGTCCCCCTGGCGCACATGCGCGAGGAGTTTTCTGATAGTGAGCATTTTGAACGGTCTCTTCATGAGAACTTTGTTCAGAAATCTGAGGTCTAAGATTGGTCTGAGGCCGCCGTCTTTCTTGGGAACCAGAAAATAACGGCCGTAAAACCCCAACTCGCTCATAGACAGAGGAACTCTCTCTATAGCCCTTTTGCACAATAGCTTTGCTATCTCTGAACGGAGCAGCGTCACTGCTTCTGGGTTCACAATAGTTTCTAGCCGCACTCGAAAACGTGGAGGGCGGCGGTGAAACTGTAAGCGATAGCCTAGCCTTATTGTGTTTAGCACCCACTGGGAAATTCCCGGAATAGCTTCCCACGCTTTGAAGCGTAACGCTAGAGGGTGAATGGCTACATGGTCCCCGTCGCTGCACATAGCGGGCTGCGTGAGCGCGCTCATAGTGTTTATAACAGCGGGACTTACACTCGGAGAGGAGTTTATGGGCCGTGTAACAGAGTGAGCAGAGGTGGGACACGCACACGGGCTCGTGGGCGCGCTTATGCACTCTGAAACTCGATCGGGTTGGAACCGCTTTGTGAGAGTAGACAGGAACTGGAGTGCTTTTGTGTATGAGTGAACACAGTGTTGTGGGCACATTTTCTACACAGGAGGCTTTTATGCTCTTTATGAGATTTCTCTGGGTCGCCGTGAAAACGGCGTTTGTGCTCATGCAAGCGGGAAGGGAGACCGGCTTGGTAATGGCGGAGTACACTGCTGTAGTAGCCGCGTGAGCGGGGACTAACAGAGGGCGAAACTTTGACGGCGGTCTGGCCGCGGCGGGAGAGCGCCGTCTTTTTCTCAGCTGTGCTAGGCAGACTTCGAGTGATCGGGTTTCAGCGCGATCCTAGGCCGAGGCCCCCGAGGAGGCGGCGGTCTGTGGCGGCTGTCAGAGCGAGAACGAGGGCGGCCGCCCTGGCGTCACTGAGAAGTCTGACTGTGCTGAGCTGGGCGCTGGGGTGGGGCTCGTGCAGGAGGCAGGTCACGTGAGCGACCTGCAGAGGAGCTAGCGCGACGAGGCAGAAAGAGATTCATGGCCTGGGAGGCTT
The DNA here is from genome assembly GCF_029890125.1 of Rhinichthys klamathensis goyatoka. NCBI lineage: Eukaryota > Metazoa > Chordata > Actinopteri > Cypriniformes > Leuciscidae > Rhinichthys > Rhinichthys klamathensis. The sequence goes on along the minus strand of NW_026607135.1, from coordinate 89,213 downwards.
TCTGCACTTCGGAAAATCGGTCGACGATACCCGTGACAGCAGATCCGAAGAGGCCGGATGGAGAGAGCGGGGCGTTGAGAAAGGCGGCGCGCTCAGAATCTCCCATGTTGGCGAGTGTGAGCCACAAATGTCTCTCAGACACACAAATGGCGGCCATGCATTTCCCCAGGGCTTAAGCAGCAGATTTTGTAGCGTGAAGGGCAATGTCCGTGGCGCTCCTCAAATCCGCGACTGAAGGGGGATTTTTTCCGCTCTCGTCCCATTCACGAAGTATGTCACCCTGTAGTATCTGAAGGACGGACATGGAGTGAAGTGTAGAGGCTGCTTGGCCGGCGGCTGAGTAAGCGCGGGCGTGAAAGCTTGAAGTCGCTCTGCAGGCTTTAGAGGGGAGCACAGGTGATGAGCGCCATCTCGCGGAGGGCGGGCATAGATGTGCGGCGACCAGGTCCTCTACAGGGGAATGGAGAGATAACCCTTCTCTGCGGCTCCGTCCACAACGCGAAGCGGGGTGGAAGAGTCGGAACGAGTTCTAACAGAGAGCGGGGCGTTCCAGGACTTCGTGAGTTCCGCGTGCAGTTCAGGCAGGAAGGGCGCGGCCCGTTTAGTGGCGGGAGTCGAGCGCTGGCGGAAGTAGCTGCCGTCCATATGGTTGATGGTCTGCTCGGGGGGAGGGGACCAGTCGAGCCCGAGGCGTTCAACAGCCTGTGAGAGGAGGCGCACTAATTCCTCCTCGATTCTAGCGCGGGTCCCGGAGGATTCTCGGGCCGAGGAGGCGTGAGAACCGGACCATTCTTCACTGTCTGAGGCGAGAAGCGAACATGTCTCCTTGATGTCCGCGGCATCATCGGAGGCGACAGAGCGGCCACTCGGCGGCAATTGTATGTCCGGAAGCGGCGGAGAAGGAGAGCGGGAGGCGACAGGCTCCGGCGGGATGAACGCTTCTGGCTGGGGTTCCGGCGGCCTCTGAGAGCGGCGTTTCTTCTTCCACGGCGAATTCAGAGGCTGCGCGGAAGCAACTTTAGTGGCCTGAAGTCGAGCCCGCAGGGTCGACAACGGCATGTCTTCGCAGAGATCGCAGCCGCCATCGGCGAGGGCGAGCTCAACGTGCTCCAATCCGAGGCAGAGAGCGCAGATGATGTGGCGGTCTCCATTCTCGAGGGGAGCGCGGCAAGAACCGCAGGAAGATTTACGAGACATCTTTGAAAAGACGCTCGGCTCTTTTAGATACAAAATGTACAGGATGCTTTTTGTAAAAAGGATACAAATCCGTCGGATGGCGCTAGCTCGCAGGACGGCTGAAGGTGGCGAAGACGGCCGGCTTCCTCAGTCTCCCAGATGCTCGCTAGAGTTGCCTTTTCGACGACGGCGGCTTCTCTCAGGATCAGCAGATGCGTGTAGCCTCGCTGAAGAGATGAAAATCAGAGTTTACAGCCTAGGACGCCAGTATTATTCTCTCTGACCACGCCCGTTTCTGCGGGCTCTGACGTAATGAGAGCATGTCAGACTCTCATTGGCCGAGAGTTCATTCGCGTCTCCTCATAGGCTTAAGCAGTTCTCTGTGAGCGAACCAATGAGCTGCTAGCTAGCCCACTCATGGTCTGCTGCAGCTGAACTGCGTTGACAATGGATACAAAATTATAGGATAATTTTTGGCTTCAATTTCTCAGAAAAGATGAATCTTTCCCGTAGCGTAAGCTAGCTTACGCAATACGAGAGAACCTCTCGTAAGAGAACATCATATGTTGACCTAATAAGGAAACTGATCCTACTCTCTTCCATTGACCAAAGGTCTTGCCAGCCCATCTTGCGTTGTTACACACTCTCCCATCTCATCCACTCTCCCTGCTTGGCCTGGGAAATGGCCTTTATACACCTCATCCTCTCCTCCTGCTTTCACACCTCGTTGACTACCAGCTTCCTCCTTTGAGCTGGGCCTGCCTTGTGCCATTTAGGAGGAGCTAAACTGAGCCCAAAACCCCCTCTTCCATGCTGTACCTGTCCCACGATATCCCCAATTTGAAGGTCAGCCTTTGCCTCTACTACAGATTTCTTTGCTGACCACTTTCTACCAGTTTTTAACACAGGGGCTGCCTCCCTTACACCTTTGTCGCGTGACTCTACTAAAGTCATTTCCAGTCTGACCTTGGCACACTTAAACTCCTCGGTTAAAGCAGAGACTGGCAGCTGCAATACTTCTTTACTATAAAGTCCCACTCTGCTGAGGCAGCGTGGAACTCCCAACCATTTCCTGATGTATGAACTTATTAACGCTTCCAGCTTATCCACTGTTGTCAAAGAAACCTCGTACACAGTCAGTAGCCACAGTAACCTCAGCAGTAGACCAAACTGAAAGCACCAGAGTTTTAGTTTGCCTGGTAGAGCACAGCTGTTTATGCTCTTCAACCCTTCCACTGCTTGTCGTCTAACTTCTCCCACCCGAACTGTGTCCTTTAGATCCCCATCGTACCATCTCCCAAGACTCTTCACTGGCTTCTCAGAAACTGTTGGTATTGCCTCACCATTAATGAAGAATGTTTTATCTACTACCTTTCCTTTAACTATCGAGATGCTCCTTGATTTAGAGGGCTTAAATTGCATTCGTGCCCATTCAATATTATCTATATGATATTAATAGGGACAAACGAAACATATAACAGGGCTATATATAACTAATGTAGGGGAGAGTGGGGCACAACCTAACTCATCTTGTGTAAATCAACTTGGGGTTCAAATAATTATTTTCCACATTAATTTCACACGTAATGTTTCATTATTACAGTGTATACTTTTGTCTTTATTTAATTGGAAGTGAGATGGGACATATAAAATATGTAAAATATGAGGGGTATGTTATAGCATGACAATATGCCAGCTTAAAATGTTATCTGATTTGATTGAAAATATACAAGAAAAACTAAAATACTTTGTCAATAAAATAAAATAATTAACTTTTCCATGTAAAATTACATATTTTTTATTAATTACGCTACTTGCACTATGCACAAAACAAAACAAAAAATAAAAATACAGCTTAGTTCAAAACAATTTGGGAAAACAGATGTGTTTTTATTTTGATAATTTTGAACTCACCATTATGGTGAGCATTGTGCTTTTGGATAGTGGCAATGGTAGAAACTCACCATAAAATGCCATAAAGAATCAAGCTGGATTTATTAAATGTTTGGCAGTTGATGACACAGTCAGTTACATGTATGTTATCTATACAGCAATGATATTTGCATGTGATTTTCAATGTTGATATCAAACAAGGCAGATATGCTTATTTTTATGCTCTGTAATTTGCATGTACATGAAAAATAGTAGATGAAAAATGGGTCATAGGACCCTGCACTCATTTAATGCCCCTGTCTGTACACTGCATGCTTGACCTCTAAAACAATTATTTGTCTCGCGTCATCAGCTCAGGTCCTGTTGTCGTGGTCACGATTATGGTCTGTTTAGTTAGTTCCTCTCCTGTCTGTATGAGTTCTAGTTTCTATGGTTACTGATTAGTTAATCCTTGTTGTTTCTCTTTCTTTCCCTTATTTACTATGTATTGTTATGACCCTGGTCTAGGGCCAGGGAGGTGACATAAATAGAAAGTTCTGAAAACCCGATTCAACTATGTCTTTTTCCCCCAGTTTTTTATATATTTTTTTCAGTTTTATCAAGGACAAGAATGAAGCTAAATCTTCGGGTTTGGGCAAGGCCAAAACAACAAACAAAACGGCCACTGACCAAACCAAATTACAACTAAATAAACAAAAAAAAATAAAAACAAAAAAATATAGTGGTCTTATCTCACTTCCTGGCTATCCCAAACACAGGAGAAAAGATAAATAAAAATAAAATAAAAATGGCACCCAACCCCTACCACTTCAGTAATAAAGGAAAAATTAGGTATACAATATTTACAGAAAAAGGGCAAAACAATTGCCACAATAAAGAAACTAAAGGAACACTATAAACGGATGAGAACACTAGGGACAAAATGACTAAGATCAAAATGAGGATGCTTTTCAAAAGTAAATAATAATTGATGACAAGCATTTGCGTGATTTCCCCCCCAAACCAGTTCAGCGGAAATACCGCCCAGCAGCTCATTTTATTGGTTAACAGGTTTTATCAGTGACGGGTAGGTTTAGCATCCCTGGTATATTTCAATGGGATGCTCCACTCCAGTCTGCAAATCCGTGGGTACGCCTCGAACTCGTCCAATCAAGGCAGAGCCACCTGCGAGAGCGAGAGAGAAAGAGAGAGTGGGGAAAAAGAAAAGAGTAGCACACACAGGGAAAGAGAAAAAAAACAGCAATACGTCTTTGGACGTAACAGGATAGGCTACTCTCTGTTCAGTTCAGTCCTTGGTCGGTTATTGTTTGGGTTGAACCTGGTTGTTATTCCTGAGTTTGCTATTGTACTAAATACTGTATTTCAGATCATCTCCTTCCTTGTCCAGTCACAAATAATTGCAAAAAAAGTAATGGTCAAACTAGGGAAAGTCATCAATGCACAAGTTATCACTGAAAGAAGTCTATTAAATATTGCACATGGCAGAAAGTGCTATAAAGTACACTGATGTCTATCAATAGTTTCTGTGATACATTTTTGTACTATTACAAAGATTAATGCTATAAAATATAAATATATTTTATTATATAAATATATTTTAAATATATATATTTTATAAATATATATATATATTATATAAATATATTTTAAATATATATATTTAAAAATATAAATATATTTTATTCTACATTACATCTGTCTAAAAAATGACTGAAAACTTTATTTATAAAGCCTGCTTAAAGCAGACATCTGGAGATGTAACAACCAGTATCATAATACCATCAGCCCTGACCTCAACATAAATCAAGTAGTGTGGAATCACATTTGCCAGAGAAAAGATGAAAAATGGATAACATAATGTGGACTAAAATGTTTATGTATCTGGATACAATGAACAGTATGTCCTCAAAACTTTGGATTGTTTTGCTGCAGGTTTTTTTTAGCATGATTACCTCGAAGAAATGCAATACGCAGGGTAGCATTTTTACACTCTCAGTCAGGAAATACTGACTTAGAATAATGCTAAAATAATATTGTATTTGTTCATTTCTAAAGTAAATGTTATTCTATCATGCAAAATAGAGGTGTACAGCAAAGCATTATCTGTTTATGTATCTGTTTCTTTTCAGAAAATGATCTGATATGACATTGGATATAGTCATCAACCGTTGAGCTGCACAATCTGTAGCATGTGTGCTAATCTTCCCTCAAAGGAGACTTAAATGGACATCTTCAATGGAAAGGCACAATCCGTATCAGTGGTGTTCTGAAATGAGAAGGCAAAGCCTTTTTGATTTTTTTAAATTTATTTTAATAAATCAAATGGAAATTCATGTCTAATTTTCCTGGTTACTGTAAATAAACATTACATTACCCAGCAGTACACTGTAAAACAACATTACATTACACAGCAGAGCAATGCCGAGGTTGTGAGTTCGAGCCTCACCTGGAGCACGGTTTTAGAAAGCAAGAGACGCTATGGAATTGAAAGATTTCAATGTCTAACTTAAAAGATCATCTGAACATCACAATGCCGTCATCCATTAGAAGAATGATCACGGAATAATGCATAAAACCCATTTAATGTTCTATGTATGTCTTAAACTAGTAAAGTATTAAAGGGCTAACTTGAAAGATTTTTTTCAAACTGAATCACCCTCATGATTATAGCTCCAGTGGCTATAATCCCCACATGGATTTTGGTAGATGTTGCAGTCTAGAAGCTCCAGTGGCGCAATCGGTCAGCGCGCGGTACTTATAAGGCAGTACGCAGCAGAGCAATGCTGAGGTTGTGAGTTTGAGCCTCACCTGGATTATGGTTTTAGAAAGCAATAGAGATTATAGCAGCCAAAGTTTTCAAATTCTAGCTAGAAAGATTCTTTGAGCATTGCATGGCTGTAAACAATTAGAAGAATTCTCAGAAAGTAATGCAAACGGCTTGAATATAACTGCATGGTCATCGTTCATTAAAAAAGAGTTCAAGGGCTAATGGATAGCCCAGCATTACATTGGAAAGGTTTGTTCAATTGAAGTATATAACAGGTAGAATGTGTGTTAATCATTCGGCAAGAGAGGCTTACAGGTAGGGGCTTGTGTGATCAAGCTTAGTAGCCTAGCTTTAAAATGGATCATTTTGTTTCTGATTCCCCACATTGTGTTTGATAATATGCCTCTGTCAGAAGCTCCAGTGGCGCAATCGGTCAGCGTGGGGTACTTATAAGGCAGTACGCAGCAGAGCAATGCCGAGGTTGTGAGTTTGAGCCTCACCTGGAGCATGGTTTTAGAAAGCAAGAGACGCCATGGAATTGAAATATTTTAATGTCTAACTTAAAAGATCGTCTGAACATCACATTGCCGTCATCCATTAGAAGAATGATCATGGAATAATGCATAAAACCCATTTAATGTTCTATGTATGTCTTAAACTAGTAAAGTATTAAAGGGCTAACTTGAAAGATTTTTTTCAAACTGAATCACCCTCATGATTATAGCTCCAGTGGCTATAATCCCCACATGGATTTTAGTAGATGTGGCAGTCTAGAAGCTCCAGTGGCACAATCGGTCAGCGCCCGGTACTTATAAGACAGTACGCAGCAAAGCAATGCTGAGGTTGTGAGTTTGAGCCTCACCTGGAGCATGGTTTTAGAAAGCAATAGAGATTATAAGAGCAAAAGTTTTCAAATTCTAGCTAGAAAGATTGTTTGAGCATTGCATGGCTGTAAACAATTAGAAGAATTCTCAGAAAGTAATGCAAAAGGCTTGAATATAACTGCATGGTCATCGTTCATTAAACGAGAGTTCAAGGGCTAATGGATAGCCCAGCATTACATTGGATAGGTTTGTTCAATTGAAGTACATATTAGGTAGAATGTGTGTTAATCATTGGGCAAGATATTCTTATAGGTAGGGGCTTGTGTGATCAAGCTTAGTAGCCTAGCTTTAAAATGGATCATTTTGTTTCTGATTCCCCACATTGTGTTTGATAATATGCCTCTGTGTCAGAAGCTCCAGTGGCGCAATCGGTCAGCGTGGGGTACTTATAAGGCAGTACGCAGCAGAGCAATGCCGAGGTTGTGAGTTTGAGCCTCACCTGGAGCACGGTTTTAGAAAGCAAGAGACGCTATGGAATTGAAAGATTTTAATGTCTAACTTAAAAGATCGTCTGAACATCACATTGCCGTCATCCATTAGAAGAATGATCATGGAATAATGCATAAAACCCATTTAATGTTATATGTATGTCTTAAACTAGTAAAGTATTAAAGGGCTAACTTGAAAGATTTTTTTCAAACTGAATCACCCTCATGATTATACCTCCAGTGGCTATAATCCCCACATGGATTTTGGTAGATGCTGGTGGCTAGAAGCTCCAGTGGTGCAATCGGTCAGCGCACGGTACTTATACGGCAGTACTTAGCAGAGCATTGCCGAGGTTGTGAGTTTGAGCCTCACCTGGAGCATGGTTTTAGAAAGCCAGAGAGATTATAGCAGCAAAAGTTTTAAAATTCTAGCTAGAAAGATTGTTTGAGCATTGCATGGCTGTAAGCAATTAGAAGAATTCTCAGAAAGTAATGCAAACGGCTCGAATATAACTGCATGGTCATCGTTCATTAAAAGAGAGTTCAAGGGCTAATGGATAGCCCAGCATTACATTGGATAGGTTTGTTCAATTGAAGTACATATTAGGTAGAATGTGTGTTAATCATTGGGCAAGAGATTCTTATAGGTAGGGGCTTGTGTGATCAAGCTTAGTAGCCTAGCTTTAAAAAGGACCATTTTGTTTCTGATTCCCCACATTGTGTTTGATAATATGACTCTGTGTCAGAAGCTCCAGTGGCGCAATCGGTCAGCGCGCGGTACTTATAAGGCAGTACACAGCAGAGCAATGCCGAGGTTGTGAGTTCGAGCCTCACCTGGAGCACGGTTTTAGAAAGCAAGAGACGCTATGGAATTGAAAGATTTCAATGTCTAACTTAAAAGATCATCTGAACATCACAATGCCGTCATCCATTAGAAGAATGATCACGGAATAATGCATAAAACCCATTTAATGTTCTATGTATGTCTTAAACTAGTAAAGTATTAAAGGGCTAACTTGAAAGATTTTTTTCAAACTGAATCACCCTCATGATTATAGCTCCAGTGGCTATAATCCCCACATGGATTTTGGTAGATGTTACAGTCTAGAAGCTCCAGTGGCGCAATCGGTCAGCGCGCGGTACTTATAAGGCAGTACGCAGCAGAGCAATGCCGAGGTTGTGAGTTCGAGCCTCACCTGGAGCATGGTTTTAGAAAGCCAGAGAGATTATAGCAGCGCAAGTTTTCAAATTCTAGCTAGAAAGATTGTTTGAGCATTGCATGGCTGGAAACAATTAGAAGAATTCTCAGAAAGTAATGCAAACGGCTTGAATATAACTGCATGGTCATCGTTCATTAAAAGAGAGTTCAAGGGCTAATGGATAGCCCAGCATTACATTGGATAGGTTTGTTCAATTGAAGTACATATTAGGTAGAATGTGTGTTAATCATTGGGCAAGAGAGGCTTATAGGTAGGGGCTTATGTGATCAAGCTTAGTAGCCTAGCTTTAAAATGGATCATTTTGTTTCTGATTCCCCACATTGTGTTTGATAATATGACTCTGTGTCAGAAGCTCCAGTGGCGCAATCGGTCAGCGCGCGGTACTTATAAGGCAGTACGCAGCAGAGCAATGCCGAGGTTGTGAGTTCGAGCCTCACCTGGAGCATGGTTTTAGAAAGCCAGAGAGATTATAGCAGCGCAAGTTTTCAAATTCTAGCTAGAAAGATTGTTTGAGCATTGCATGGCTGTAAACAATTAGAAGAATTCTCAGAAAGTAATGCAAACGGCTTGAATATAACTGCATGGTCATCGTTCATTAAAAGAGAGTTCAAGGGCTAATGGATAGCCCAGCATTACATTGGATAGGTTTGTTCAATTGAAGTACATATTAGGTAGAATGTGTGTTAATCATTGGGCAAGAGAGGCTTATAGGTAGGGGCTTATGTGATCAAGCTTAATAGCCTAGCTTTAAAATGGATCATTTTGTTTCTGATTCCCCACATTGTGTTTGATAATATGACTCTGTGTCATATTATCATATTATCATTTTAAAGCTAGGATTAGTAGCCTAGCTTTAAAATGGATCATTTTGTTTCTGATTCCCCACATTGTGTTTGATAATATGCCTCTGTGTCAGAAGCTCCAGTGGCGCAATCGGTCAGCGCGCGGTACTTATAAGGCAGTACGCAGCAGAGCAATGCCGAGGTTGTGAGTTCGAGCCTCACCTGGAGCACGGTTTTAGAAAGCAAGAGACGCTATGGAATTGAAAGATTTCAATGTCTAACTTAAAAGATCGTCTGAACATCACATTGCCATCATCCATTAGAAGAATGATCACGGAATAATGCATAAAACCCATTTAATGTTTTATGTATGTCTTAAACTAGTAAAGTATTAAAGGGCTAACTTGAAAGATTTTTTTCAAACTGAATCACCCTCATGATTATAGCTCCAGTGGCTATAATCCCCACATGGATTTTGGTAGATGTTGCAGTCTAGAAGCTCCAGTGGCGCAATCGGTCAGCGCGCGGTACTTATAAGGCAGTACGCAGCAGAGCAATGCTGAGGTTGTGAGTTTGAGCCTCACCAGGAGCATGGTTTTAGAAAGCCAGAGAGATTATAGCAGCGCAAGTTTTCAAATTCTAGCTATAAAGATTGTTTGAGCATTGCATGGCTGGAAACAATTAGAAGAATTCTCAGAAAGTAATGCAAACGGCTTGAATATAACTGCATGGTCATCGTTCATTAAAAGAGAGTTCAAGGGCTAATGGATAGCCCAGCATTACATTGGATAGGTTTGTTCAATTGAAGTACATATTAGGTAGAATGTGTGTTAATCATTGGGCAAGAGAGGCTTATAGGTAGGGGCTTATGTGATCAAGCTTAGTAGCCTAGCTTTAAAATGGATCATTTTGTTTCTGATTCCCCACATTGTGTTTGATAATATGACTCTGTGTCAGAAGCTCCAGTGGCGCAATCGGTCAGCGCGCGGTACTTATAAGGCAGTACGCAGCAGAGCAATGCCGAGGTTGTGAGTTCGAGCCTTACCTGGAGCATGGTTTTAGAAAGCAAGAGACGCTATGGAATTGAAAGATTTCAATGTCTAACTTAAAAGATCGTCTGAACATCACATTGCCGTCATCCATTAGAAGAATGATCACGGAATAATGCATAAAACCCATTTAATGTTCTATGTATGTCTTAAACTAGTAAAGTATTAAAGGGCTAACTTGAAAGATTTTTTTCAAACTGAATCACCCTCATGATTATAGCTCCAGTGGCTATAATCCCCACATGGATTTTGGTAGATATTGCAGTCTAGAAGCTCCAGTGGCGCAATCGGTCAGCGCGCGGTACTTATAAGGCAGTACGCAGCAGAGCAATGCCGAGGTTGTGAGTTCGAGCCTCACCTGGAGCATGGTTTTAGAAAGCCAGAGAGATTATAGCAGCACAAGTTTTCAAATTCTAGCTAGAAAGATTGTTTGAGCATTGCATGGCTGTAAACAATTAGAAGAATTCTCAGAAAGTAATGCAAACGGCTTGAACATAACTGCATGGTCATCGTTCATTAAAAGAGAGTTCAAGGGCTAATGGATAGCCCAGCATTACATTGGATAGGTTTGTTCAATTGAAGTACATATTAGGTAGAATGTGTGTTAATCATTGGGCAAGAGATTCTTATAGGTAGGGGCTTGTGTGATCAAGCTTAGTAGCCTAGCTTTAAAAAGGACCATTTTGTTTCTGATTCCCCACATTGTGTTTGATAATATGCCTCTGTGTCAGAAGCTCCAGTGGCGCAATCGGTCAGCGAGTGGTACTTATAAGGCAGTACGCAGCAGAGCAATGCCGAGGTTGTGAGTTCGACCCTCACCTGGAGCACGGTTTTAGAAAGCAAGAGACGCTATGGAATTGAAAGATTTTAATGTCTAACTTAAAAGATCGTCTGAACATCACATTGCCGTCATCCATTAGAAGAATGATCATGGAATAATGCATAAAACCCATTTAATGTTCTATGTATGTCTTAAACTAGTAAAGTATTAAAGGGCTAACTTGAAAGATTTTTTTCAAACTGAATCACCCTCATGATTATAGCTCCAGTGGCTATAATCCCCACATGGATTTTGGTAGATGTTGCAGTCTAGAAGCTCCAGTGGCGCAATCGGTCAGCGCGCGGTACTTATAAGGCAGTACGCAGCAGAGCAATGCCGAGGTTGTGAGTTCGAGCCTCACCTGGAGCATGGTTTTAGAAAGCCAGAGAGATTATAGCAGCGCAAGTTTTCAAATTCTAGCTAGAAAGATTGTTTGAGCATTGCATGGCTGTAAACAATTAGAAGAATTCTCAGAAAGTAATGCAAACGGCTTGAATATAACTGCATGGTCATCGTTCATTAAAAGAGAGTTCAAGGGCTAATGGATAGCCCAGCATTACATTGGATAGGTTTGTTCAATTGAAGTACATATTAGGTAGAATGTGTGTTAATCATTGGGCAAGAGATTCTTATAGGTAGGGGCTTGTGTGATCAAGCTTAGTAGCCTAGCTTTAAAAAGGACCATTTTGTTTCTGATTCCCCACATTGTGTTTGATAATATGCCTCTGTGTCAGAAGCTCCAGTGGCGCAATCGGTCAGCGAGTGGTACTTATAAGGCAGTACGCAGCAGAGCAATGCCGAGGTTGTGAGTTCGACCCTCACCTGGAGCACGGTTTTAGAAAGCAAGAGACGCTATGGAATTGAAAGATTTTAATGTCTAACTTAAAAGATCGTCTGAACATCACATTGCCGTCATCCATTAGAAGAATGATCATGGAATAATGCATAAAACCCATTTAATGTTCTATGTATGTCTTAAACTAGTAAAGTATTAAAGGGCTAACTTGAAAGATTTTTTTCAAACTGAATCACCCTCATGATTATAGCTCCAGTGGCTATAATCCCCACATGGATTTTGGTAGATGATGCAGTCTAGAAGCTCCAGTGGCGCAATCGGTCAGCGCGCGGTACTTATAAGGCAGTACGCAGCAGAGCAATGCCGAGGTTGTGAGTTCGAGCCTCACCTGGAGCATGGTTTTAGAAAGCCAGAGAGATTATAGCAGCGCAAGTTTTCAAATTCTAGCTAGAAAGATTGTTTGAGCATTGCATGGCTGTAAACAATTAGAAGAATTCTCAGAAAGTAATGCAAACGGCTTGAATATAACTGCATGGTCATCGTTCATTAAAAGAGAGTTCAAGGGCTAATGGATAGCCCAGCATTACATTGGATAGGTTTGTTCAATTGAAGTACATATTAGGTAGAATGTGTGTTAATCATTGGGCAAGAGATTCTTATAGGTAGGGGCTTGTGTGATCAAGCTTAGTAGCCTAGCTTTAAAAAGGACCATTTTGTTTCTGATTCCCCACATTGTGTTTGATAATATGCCTCTGTGTCAGAAGCTCCAGTGGCGCAATCGGTCAGCGAGTGGTACTTATAAGGCAGTACGCAGCAGAGCAATGCCGAGGTTGTGAGTTCGACCCTCACCTGGAGCACGGTTTTAGAAAGCAAGAGACGCTATGGAATTGAAAGATTTCAATGTCTAACTTAAAAGATCGTCTGAACATCACAATGCCGTCATCCATTAGAAGAATGATCACGGAATAATGCATAAAACCCATTTAATGTTCTATGTATGTCTTAAACTAGTAAACTATTAAAGGGCTAACTTGAAAGATTTTTTCAAACTGAATCACCCTCATGATTATAGCTCCATTGGCTATAATCCCCACATGGATTTTGGTAGATGTTGCAGTCTAGAAGCTCCAGTGGCGCAATCGGTCAGCGCGCGGTACTTATAAGGCAGTACGCAGCAGAGCAATGCCGAGGTTGTGAGTTCGAGCCTCACCTGGAGCATGGTTTTAGAAAGCCAGAGAGATTATAGCAGCGCAAGTTTTCAAATTCTAGCTAGAAAGATTGTTTGAGCATTGCATGGCTGGAAACAATTAGAAGAATTCTCAGAAAGTAATGCAAACGGCTTGAATATAACTGCATGGTCATCGTTCATTAAAAGAGAGTTCAAGGGCTAATGGATAGCCCAGCATTACATTGGATAGGTTTGTTCAATTGAAGTACATATTAGGTAGAATGTGTGTTAATCATTGGGCAAGAGAGGCTTATAGGTAGGGGCTTATGTGATCAAGCTTAGTAGCCTAGCTTTAAAATGGATCATTTTGTTTCTGATTCCCCACATTGTGTTTGATAATATGACTCTGTGTCAGAAGCTCCAGTGGCGCAATCGGTCAGCGCGCGGTACTAATAAGGCAGTACGCAGCAGAGCAATGCCGAGGTTGTGAGTTCGAGCCTCACCTGGAGCACGGTTTTAGAAAGCAAGAGACGCTATGGAATTGAAAGATTTCAATGTCTAACTTAAAAGATCGTCTGAACATCACATTGCTGTCATCCATTAGAAGAATGATCACGGAATAATGCATAAAACCCATTTAATGTTCTATGTATGTCTTAAACTAGTAAAGTATTAAAGGGCTAACTTGAAAGATTTTTTTCAAACTGAATCACCCACATGATTATAGCTCCAGTGGCTATAATCCCCACATGGATTTTGGTAGATGTTTGCAGTCTAGAAGCTCCAGTGGCGCAATCGGTCAGCGCGCGGTACTTATAAGGCAGTACGCAGCAGAGCAATGCCGAGGTTGTGAGTTCGAGCCTCACCTGGAGCGTGGTTTTAGAAAGCCAGAGAGATTAAAGCAGCGCAAGTTTTCAAATTCTAGCTAGAAAGATTGTTTGAGCATTGCATGGCTGGAAACAATTAGAAGAATTCTCAGAAAGTAATGCAAACGGCTTGAATATAACTGCATGGTCATCGTTCATTAAAAGAGAGTTCAAGGGCTAATGGATAGCCCAGCATTACATTGGATAGGTTTGTTCAATTGAAGTACATATTAGGTAGAATGTGTGTTAATCATTGGGCAAGAGAGGCTTATAGGTAGGGGCTTATGTGATCAAGCTTAGTAGCCTAGCTTTAAAATGGATCATTTTGTTTCTGATTCCCCACATTGTGTTTGATAATATGACTCTGTGTCAGAAGCTCCAGTGGCGCAATCGGTCAGCGCGCGGTACTTATAAGGCAGTACGCAGCAGAGCAATGCCGAGGTTGTGAGTTCGAGCCTCTCCTGGAGCACGGTTTTAGAAAGCAAGAGACGCTATGGAATTGAAAGATTTTAATGTCTAACTTAAAAGATCGTCTGAACATCACATTGCCGTCATCCATTAGAAGAATGATCATGGAATAATGCATAGAACCCATTTAATGTTCTATGTATGTCTTAAACTAGTAAAGTATTAAAGGGCTAACTTGAAAGATTTTTTTCAAACTGAATCACCCTCATGATTATAGCTCCAGTGGCTATAATCCCCACATGGATTTTGGTAGATGTTGCAGTCTAGAAGCTCCAGTGGCGCAATCGGTCAGCGCGCGGTACTTATAAGGCAGTACGCAGCAGAGCAATGCCGAGGTTGTGAGTTCGAGCCTCACCTGGAGCATGGTTTTAGAAAGCCAGAGAGATTATAGCAGCGCAAGTTTTCAAATTCTAGCTAGAAAGATTGTTTGAGCATTGCATGGCTGTAAACAATTAGAAGAATTCTCAGAAAGTAATGCAAACGGCTTGAATATAACTGCATGGTCATCGTTCATTAAAAGAGAGTTCAAGGGCTAATGGATAGCCCAGCATTACATTGGATAGGTTTGTTCAATTGAAGTACATATTAGGTAGAATGTGTGTTAATCATTGGGCAAGAGATTCTTATGGGTAGGGGCTTGTGTGATCAAGCTTAGTAGCCTAGCTTTAAAAAGGACCATTTTGTTTCTGATTCCCCACATTGTGTTTGATAATCAGAGGCGGACAGAGTACAGAGCTTTGTTACTTGAGTAAAAGTACAGATACCCCTTGCTAAATTTTACTCAAGTACAAGTAAAAGTACTACAGTCAGATGTCTACTTAAGTAAAAGTACTAAAGTACTTGTTTTTAAAAGTACTTGAGTATCAAGAGTACAAGAGTAGATTTTCTAAATATTGCATTAGTAATCTACTGCCACAGTGCTTACATTTATGCACAGAAACGTCCTACATGGAGTTATGAAAAATGTTAAAGTTAATACCTTGGAGAATGTAAAAGGAATTGAAAGTAAAATCTAATTCTAAATCTAATTTAATTTAATTTTTGGGGGGGTCCCATCTTTAAATGCGGGGACAACACACACACACACCACATGTAAGGGTGGCGCTGCCAATAAACCACCTAAAAGCTGTCACAAAGAACCGGCAAAAGGAATGATTATGAATATGTAAAATATAGCAAGGAGATATTTTAATTGTTTATTAATAAACACTTGTTAATAAACAAGTGTTTTCTTTGTCAGTGTCGGCTAAGATGAAGTTGACGATGCTGACTCGCGATATTCAGTAGTGAACGCGCCAGAGAGAAATGCACATTTCATACGGATTACATAAGCAGAGAGCAGTCTGTAGTCTGTTTTCTTTCGTTTTGAATTTTTCTGTTTAAAAGTAGACATGTCTGTGAGAGGCAAGTAGGCTACCTTATATGAGGAGACGAGACGAGACGAGATCCAGTTCACGTGCCGGCGCCTCCATTTCTTATCTATCGTCTGCTATTTACTTCTTATTTATTAAACCCAGGCAACTGGTTGAAGAAACATTGATTAAAATTAAGATAAAATTAATGCAAAAGGAAATTCAGGTTAAAGAAAGGTTTTGTGTTTTCTGTTTGATGTCTCTGTGAAAGTTTTAAAGCATTTTTCAAGCCGCTTTCAGAGCGCTCACGTCCGTAACGGAGAACACGTCCATAACATTGTTTTTTCCTCATAAATGCAAACCCGAAAAATAAAATAAAACAAAATTAATATTTTATGTACTGTGGAGACTGAGCGCCAACCCTTCTTCATTTGCTGGGTAGTAGCCTACTTTGGTTTGCGCAGTGTAATTCACATAATCAGTAAAAATATATTTTGCCTCCTAAAGTTTTTTTTTAAGAAATCAGAAATCCCTCGTGGCTACGCCACTGCCACATTTGAACCTGACTGTGTTAAACACACCACATACTCAAGAACATCAAACCAAATGCTTGGCTTACATTAATGTGTAATATAAAATCTGACCATGGAGTTGACTTTGGCGGAAAGCTGAAAGTGATTGCTGATAGGCTGTCCCAATCAGTGGCGCCTGCACAATCCAATCACGTTTGAGAGGGAAACAACAAATTGAGGGTTTCCGAGATTTTTTTTTTTTTTTTTTTACTCGGGTACTCACGGTTATGGATAGAAATGTATTGGAGTAAAGAGTACAATATTTGCCTCTCAAATGTACTTGAGTAAAGTCATGAGTACTCCCCAAAAATGATACTCGAGTAAAGTACAGATCCCTCAAAATTGTACTTAAGTACTGTACTCAAGTAAATGTACTCCGTTACTGTCCGGCTCTGTTGATAATATGCCTCTGTGTCAGAAGCTCCAGTGGCGCAATCGGTCAGCGAGTGGTACTTATAAGGCAGTACGCAGCAGAGCAATGCCGAGGTTGTGAGTTCGACCCTCACCTGGAGCACGGTTTTAGAAAGCAAGAGACGCTATGGAATTGAAAGATTTTAATGTCTAACTTAAAAGATCGTCTGAACATCACATTGCCGTCATCCATTAGAAGAATGATCATGGAATAATGCATAAAACCCATTTAATGTTCTATGTATGTCTTAAACTAGTAAAGTATTAAAGGGCTAACTTGAAAGATTTTTTTCAAACTGAATCACCCTCATGATTATAGCTCCAGTGGCTATAATCCCCACATGGATTTTGGTAGATGATGCAGTCTAGAAGCTCCAGTGGCGCAATCGGTCAGCGCGCGGTACTTATAAGGCAGTACGCAGCAGAGCAATGCCGAGGTTGTGAGTTCGAGCCTCACCTGGAGCATGGTTTTAGAAAGCCAGAGAGATTATAGCAGCGCAAGTTTTCAAATTCTAGCTAGAAAGATTGTTTGAGCATTGCATGGCTGTAAACAATTAGAAGAATTCTCAGAAAGTAATGCAAACGGCTTGAATATAACTGCATGGTCATCGTTCATTAAAAGAGAGTTCAAGGGCTAATGGATAGCCCAGCATTACATTGGATAGGTTTGTTCAATTGAAGTACATATTAGGTAGAATGTGTGTTAATCATTGGGCAAGAGATTCTTATAGGTAGGGGCTTGTGTGATCAAGCTTAGTAGCCTAGCTTTAAAAAGGACCATTTTGTTTCTGATTCCCCACATTGTGTTTGATAATATGCCTCTGTGTCAGAAGCTCCAGTGGCGCAATCGGTCAGCGAGCGGTACTTATAAGGCAGTACGCAGCAGAGCAATGCCGAGGTTGTGAGTTCGACCCTCACCTGGAGCACGGTTTTAGAAAGCAAGAGACGCTATGGAATTGAAAGATTACAATGTCTAACTTAAAAGATCGTCTGAACATCACAATGCCGTCATCCATTAGAAGAATGATCACGGAATAATGCATAAAACCCATTTAATGTTCTATGTATGTCTTAAACTAGTAAACTATTAAAGGGCTAACTTGAAAGATTTTTTCAAACTGAATCACCCACATGATTATAGCTCCAGTGGCTATAATCCCCACATGGATTTTGGTAGATGTTGCAGTCTAGAAGCTCCAGTGGCGCAATCGGTCAGCGCGCGGTACTTATAAGGCAGTACGCAGCAGAGCAATGCCGAGGTTGTGAGTTCGAGCCTCACCAGGAGCATGGTTTTAGAAAGCCAGAGAGATTATAGCAGCGCAAGTTTTCAAATTCTAGCTAGAAAGATTGTTTGAGCATTGCATGGCTGGAAACAATTAGAAGAATTCTCAGAAAGTAATGCAAACGGCTTGAATATAACTGCATGGTCATCGTTCATTAAAAGAGAGTTCAAGGGCTAATGGATAGCCCAGCATTACATTGGATAGGTTTGTTCAATTGAAGTACATATTAGGTAGAATGTGTGTTAATCATTGGGCAAGAGAGGCTTATAGGTAGGGGCTTATGTGATCAAGCTTAGTAGCCTAGCTTTAAAATGGATCATTTTGTTTCTGATTCCCCACATTGTGTTTGATAATATGACTCTGTGTCAGAAGCTCCAGTGGCGCAATCGGTCAGCGCGCGGTACTTATAAGGCAGTACGCAGCAGAGCAATGCCGAGGTTGTGAGTTCGAGCCTCACCTGGAGCATGGTTTTAGAAAGCCAGAGAGATTATAGCAGCGCAAGTTTTCAAATTCTAGCTAGAAAGATTGTTTGAGCATTGCATGGCTGGAAACAATTAGAAGAATTCTCAGAAAGTAATGCAAACGGCTTGAATATAACTGCATGGTCATCGTTCATTAAAAGAGAGTTCAAGGGCTAATGGATAGCCCAGCATTACATTGGATAGGTTTGTTCAATTGAAGTACATATTAGGTAGAATGTGTGTTAATCATTGGGCAAGAGATTCTTATAGGTAGGGGCTTGTGTGATCAAGCTTAGTAGCCTAGCTTTAAAAAGGACCATTTTGTTTCTGATTCCCCACATTGTGTTTGATAATATGCCTCTTTGTCAGAAGCTCCAGTGGCGCAATCGGTCAGCGAGCGGTACTTATAAGGCAGTACGCAGCAGAGCAATGCCGAGGTTGTGAGTTCGACCCTCACCTGGAGCACGGTTTTAGAAAGCAAGAGACGCTATGGAATTGAAAGATTTCAATGTCTAACTTAAAAGATCGTCTGAACATCACAATGCCGTCATCCATTAAAAGAATGATCACGGAATAATGCATAAAACCCATTTAATGTTCTATGTATGTCTTAAACTAGTAAACTATTAAAGGGCTAACTTGAAAGATTTTTTCAAACTGAATCACCCTCATGATTATAGCTCCATTGGCTATAATCCCCACATGGATTTTGGTAGATGTTGCAGTCTAGAAGCTCCAGTGGCGCAATCGGTCAGCGCGCGGTACTTATAAGGCAGTACGCAGCAGAGCAATGCCGAGGTTGTGAGTTCGAGCCTCACCTGGAGCATGGTTTTAGAAAGCCAGAGAGATTATAGCAGCGCAAGTTTTCAAATTCTAGCTAGAAAGATTGTTTGAGCATTGCATGGCTGGAAACAATTAGAAGAATTCTCAGAAAGTAATGCAAACGGCTTGAATATAACTGCATGGTCATCGTTCATTAAAAGAGAGTTCAAGGGCTAATGGATAGCCCAGCATTACATTGGATAGGTTTGTTCAATTGAAGTACATATTAGGTAGAATGTGTGTTAATCATTGGGCAAGAGAGGCTTATAGGTAGGGGCTTATGTGATCAAGCTTAGTAGCCTAGCTTTAAAATGGATCATTTTGTTTCTGATTCCCCACATTGTGTTTGATAATATGACTCTGTGTCAGAAGCTCCAGTGGCGCAATCGGTCAGCGCGCGGTACTAATAAGGCAGTACGCAGCAGAGCAATGCCGAGGTTGTGAGTTCGAGCCTCACCTGGAGCACGGTTTTAGAAAGCAAGAGACGCTATGGAATTGAAAGATTTCAATGTCTAACTTAAAAGATCGTCTGAACATCACATTGCTGTCATCCATTAGAAGAATGATCACGGAATAATGCATAAAACCCATTTAATGTTCTATGTATGTCTTAAACTAGTAAAGTATTAAAGGGCTAACTTGAAAGATTTTTTTCAAACTGAATCACCCACATGATTATAGCTCCAGTGGCTATAATCCCCACATGGATTTTGGTAGATGTTTGCAGTCTAGAAGCTCCAGTGGCGCAATCGGTCAGCGCGCGGTACTTATAAGGCAGTACGCAGCAGAGCAATGCCGAGGTTGTGAGTTCGAGCCTCACCTGGAGCGTGGTTTTAGAAAGCCAGAGAGATTATAGCAGCGCAAGTTTTCAAATTCTAGCTAGAAAGATTGTTTGAGCATTGCATGGCTGGAAACAATTAGAAGAATTCTCAGAAAGTAATGCAAACGGCTTGAATATAACTGCATGGTCATCGTTCATTAAAAGAGAGTTCAAGGGCTAATGGATAGCCCAGCATTACATTGGATAGGTTTGTTCAATTGAAGTACATATTAGGTAGAATGTGTGTTAATCATTGGGCAAGAGAGGCTTATAGGTAGGGGCTTATGTGATCAAGCTTAGTAGCCTAGCTTTAAAATGGATCATTTTGTTTCTGATTCCCCACATTGTGTTTGATAATATGACTCTGTGTCAGAAGCTCCAGTGGCGCAATCGGTCAGCGCGCGGTACTTATAAGGCAGTACGCAGCAGAGCAATGCCGAGGTTGTGAGTTCGAGCCTCTCCTGGAGCACGGTTTTAGAAAGCAAGAGACGCTATGGAATTGAAAGATTTTAATGTCTAACTTAAAAGATCGTCTGAACATCACATTGCCGTCATCCATTAGAAGAATGATCATGGAATAATGCATAGAACCCATTTAATGTTCTATGTATGTCTTAAACTAGTAAAGTATTAAAGGGCTAACTTGAAAGATTTTTTTCAAACTGAATCACCCTCATGATTATAGCTCCAGTGGCTATAATCCCCACATGGATTTTGGTAGATGTTGCAGTCTAGAAGCTCCAGTGGCGCAATCGGTCAGCGCGCGGTACTTATAAGGCAGTACGCAGCAGAGCAATGCCGAGGTTGTGAGTTCGAGCCTCACCTGGAGCATGGTTTTAGAAAGCCAGAGAGATTATAGCAGCGCAAGTTTTCAAATTCTAGCTAGAAAGATTGTTTGAGCATTGCATGGCTGTAAACAATTAGAAGAATTCTCAGAAAGTAATGCAAACGGCTTGAATATAACTGCATGGTCATCGTTCATTAAAAGAGAGTTCAAGGGCTAATGGATAGCCCAGCATTACATTGGATAGGTTTGTTCAATTGAAGTACATATTAGGTAGAATGTGTGTTAATCATTGGGCAAGAGATTCTTATGGGTAGGGGCTTGTGTGATCAAGCTTAGTAGCCTAGCTTTAAAAAGGACCATTTTGTTTCTGATTCCCCACATTGTGTTTGATAATATGCCTCTGTGTCAGAAGCTCCAGTGGCGCAATCGGTCAGCGCGCGGTACTTATAAGGCAGTACGCAGCAGAGCAATGCCGAGGTTGTGAGTTCGAGCCTCTCCTGGAGCACGGTTTTAGAAAGCAAGAGACGCTATGGAATTGAAAGATTTTAATGTCTAACTTAAAAGATCGTCTGAACGTAACATTGCCGTCATCCATTAGAAGAATGATCATGGAATAATGCATAGAACCCATTTAATGTTCTATGTATGTCTTAAACTAGTAAAGTATTAAAGGGCTAACTTGAAAGATTTTTTTCAAACTGAATCACCCTCATGATTATAGCTCCAGTGGCTATAATCCCCACATGGATTTTGGTGGATTTTGGTAGATGTTGCAGTCTAGAAGCTCCAGTGGCGCAATCGGTCAGCGCGCGGTACTTATAAGGCAGTACGCAGCAGAGCAATGCCGAGGTTGTGAGTTCGAGCCTCACCTGGAGCATGGTTTTAGAAAGCCAGAGAGATTATAGCAGCGCAAGTTTTCAAATTCTAGCTAGAAAGATTGTTTGAGCATTGCATGGCTGTAAACAATTAGAAGAATTCTCAGAAAGTAATGCAAACGGCTTGAATATAACTGCATGGTCATCGTTCATTAAAAGAGAGTTCAAGGGCTAATGGATAGCCCAGCATTACATTGGATAGGTTTGTTCAATTGAAGTACATATTAGGTAGAATGTGTGTTAATCATTGGGCAAGAGATTCTTATGGGTAGGGGCTTGTGTGATCAAGCTTAGTAGCCTAGCTTTAAAAAGGACCATTTTGTTTCTGATTCCCCACATTGTGTTTGATAATATGCCTCTGTGTCAGAAGCTCCAGTGGCGCAATCGGTCAGCGAGTGGTACTTATAAGGCAGTACGCAGCAGAGCAATGCCGAGGTTGTGAGTTCGACCCTCACCTGGAGCACGGTTTTAGAAAGCAAGAGACGCTATGGAATTGAAAGATTTTAATGTCTAACTTAAAAGATCGTCTGAACATCACATTGCCGTCATCCATTAGAAGAATGATCATGGAATAATGCATAAAACCCATTTAATGTTCTATGTATGTCTTAAACTAGTAAAGTATTAAAGGGCTAACTTGAAAGATTTTTTTCAAACTGAATCACCCTCATGATTATAGCTCCAGTGGCTATAATCCCCACATGGATTTTGGTAGATGATGCAGTCTAGAAGCTCCAGTGGCGCAATCGGTCAGCGCGCGGTACTTATAAGGCAGTACGCAGCAGAGCAATGCCGAGGTTGTGAGTTCGAGCCTCACCTGGAGCATGGTTTTAGAAAGCCAGAGAGATTATAGCAGCGCAAGTTTTCAAATTCTAGCTAGAAAGATTGTTTGAGCATTGCATGGCTGTAAACAATTAGAAGAATTCTCAGAAAGTAATGCAAACGGCTTGAATATAACGGCATGGTCATCGTTCATTAAAAGAGAGTTCAAGGGCTAATGGATAGCCCAGCATTACATTGGATAGGTTTGTTCAATTGAAGTACATATTAGGTAGAATGTGTGTTAATCATTGGGCAAGAGATTCTTATAGGTAGGGGCTTGTGTGATCAAGCTTAGTAGCCTAGCTTTAAAAAGGACCATTTTGTTTCTGATTCCCCACATTGTGTTTGATAATATGCCTCTGTGTCAGAAGCTCCAGTGGCGCAATCGGTCAGCGAGCGGTACTTATAAGGCAGTACGCAGCAGAGCAATGCCGAGGTTGTGAGTTCGACCCTCACCTGGAGCACGGTTTTAGAAAGCAAGAGACGCTATGGAATTGAAAGATTTCAATGTCTAACTTAAAAGATCGTCTGAACATCACAATGCCGTCATCCATTAGAAGAATGATCACGGAATAATGTATAAAACCCATTTAATGTTCTATGTATGTCTTAAACTAGTAAACTATTAAAGGGCTAACTTGAAAGATTTTTTCAAACTGAATCACCCTCATGATTATAGCTCCATTGGCTATAATCCCCACATGGATTTTGGTAGATGTTGCAGTTTAGAAGCTCCAGTGGCGCAATCGGTCAGTGCGCGGTACTTATAAGGAAGTACGCAGCAGAGCAATGCCGAGGTTGTGAGTTCGAGCCTCACCTGGAGCACGGTTTTAGAAAGCAAGAGACGCTATGGAATTGAAAGATTTCAATGTCTAACTTAAAAGATCGTCTGAACATCACATTGCCATCATCCATTAGAAGAATGATCACGGAATAATGCATAAAACCCATTTAATGTTCTATGTATGTCTTAAACTAGTAAAGTATTAAAGGGCTAACTTGAAAGATTTTTTTCAAACTGAATCACCCTCATGATTATAGCTCCAGTGGCTATAATCCCCACATGGATTTTGGTAGATGTTGCAGTCTAGAAGCTCCAGTGGCGCAATCGGTCAGCGCGCGGTACTTATAAGGCAGTACGCAGCAGAGCAATGCTGAGGTTGTGAGTTCGAGCCTCACCAGGAGCATGGTTTTAGAAAGCCAGAGAGATTATAGCAGCGCAAGTTTTCAAATTCTAGCTAGAAAGATTGTTTGAGCATTGCATGGCTGGAAACAATTAGAAGAATTCTCAGAAAGTAATGCAAACGGCTTGAATATAACTGCATGGTCATCGTTCATTAAAAGAGAGTTCAAGGGCTAATGGATAGCCCAGCATTACATTGGATAGGTTTGTTCAATTGAAGTACATATTAGGTAGAATGCGTGTTAATCATTGGGCAAGAGATTCTTATAGGTAGGGGCTTGTGTGATCAAGCTTAGTAGCCTAGCTTTAAAATTGATTATTTTGTTTCTGATTCCCCACATTGTGTTTGATAATATGCCTCTGTGTCAGAAGCTCCAGTGGCGCAATCGGTCAGCGCGCGGTACTTATAAGGCAGTACGCAGCAGAGCAATGCAGAGGTTGTGAGTTCGAGCCTCACCTGGAGCATGGTTTTAGAAAGCAAGAGACGCTATGGAATTGAAAGATTTTAATGTCTAACTTAAAAGATCGTCTGAACATCACATTGCCGTCATCCATTAGAAGAATGATCATGGAATAATGCATAAAACCCATTTAATGTTCTATGTATGTCTTAAACTAGTAAAGTATTAAATGGCTAACTTGAAAGATTTTTTTCAAACTGAATCACCCTCATGATTATAGCTCCAGTGGCTATAATCCCCACATGGATTTTGGTAGATGTTGCAGTCTAGAAGCTCCAGTGGCGCAATCGGTCAGCGCGCGGTATTTATAAGGCAGTACGCAGCAGAGCAATGCCGAGGTTGTGAGTTCGAGCCTCACCTGGAGCATGGTTTTAGAAAGCCAGAGAGATTATAGCAGCGCAAGTTTTCAAATTCTAGCTAGAAAGATTGTTTGAGCATTGCATGGCTGGAAACAATTAGAAGAATTCTCAGAAAGTAATGCAAACGGCTTGAATATAACTGCATGGTCATCGTTCATTAAAAGAGAGTTCAAGGGCTAATGGATAGCCCAGCATTACATTGGATAGGTTTGTTCAATTGAAGTACATATTAGGTAGAATGTGTGTTAATCATTGGGCAAGAGAGGCTTATAGGTAGGGGCTTATGTGATCAAGCTTAGTAGCCTAGCTTTAAAATGGATCATTTTGTTTCTGATTCCCCACATTGTGTTTGATAATATGACTCTGTGTCAGAAGCTCCAGTGGCGCAATCGGTCAGCGCGCGGTACTAATAAGGCAGTACGCAGCAGAGCAATGCCGAGGTTGTGAGTTCGAGCCTCACCTGGAGCACGGTTTTAGAAAGCAAGAGACGCTATGGAATTGAAAGATTTCAATGTCTAACTTAAAAGATCGTCTGAACATCACATTGCTGTCATCCATTAGAAGAATGATCACGGAATAATGCATAAAACCCATTTAATGTTCTATGTATGTCTTAAACTAGTAAAGTATTAAAGGGCTAACTTGAAAGATTTTTTTCAAACTGAATCACCCACATGATTATAGCTCCAGTGGCTATAATCCCCACATGGATTTTGGTAGATGTTTGCAGTCTAGAAGCTCCAGTGGCGCAATCGGTCAGCGCGCGGTACTTATAAGGCAGTACGCAGCAGAGCAATGCCGAGGTTGTGAGTTCGAGCCTCACCTGGAGCGTGGTTTTAGAAAGCCAGAGAGATTATAGCAGCGCAAGTTTTCAAATTCTAGCTAGAAAGATTGTTTGAGCATTGCATGGCTGGAAACAATTAGAAGAATTCTCAGAAAGTAATGCAAACGGCTTGAATATAACTGCATGGTCATCGTTCATTAAAAGAGAGTTCAAGGGCTAATGGATAGCCCAGCATTACATTGGATAGGTTTGTTCAATTGAAGTACATATTAGGTAGAATGTGTGTTAATCATTGGGCAAGAGAGGCTTATAGGTAGGGGCTTATGTGATCAAGCTTAGTAGCCTAGCTTTAAAATGGATCATTTTGTTTCTGATTCCCCACATTGTGTTTGATAATATGACTCTGTGTCAGAAGCTCCAGTGGCGCAATCGGTCAGCGCGCGGTACTTATAAGGCAGTACGCAGCAGAGCAATGCCGAGGTTGTGAGTTCGAGCCTCTCCTGGAGCACGGTTTTAGAAAGCAAGAGACGCTATGGAATTGAAAGATTTTAATGTCTAACTTAAAAGATCGTCTGAACATCACATTGCCGTCATCCATTAGAAGAATGATCATGGAATAATGCATAGAACCCATTTAATGTTCTATGTATGTCTTAAACTAGTAAAGTATTAAAGGGCTAACTTGAAAGATTTTTTTCAAACTGAATCACCCTCATGATTATAGCTCCAGTGGCTATAATCCCCACATGGATTTTGGTAGATGTTGCAGTCTAGAAGCTCCAGTGGCGCAATCGGTCAGCGCGCGGTACTTATAAGGCAGTACGCAGCAGAGCAATGCCGAGGTTGTGAGTTCGAGCCTCACCTGGAGCATGGTTTTAGAAAGCCAGAGAGATTATAGCAGCGCAAGTTTTCAAATTCTAGCTAGAAAGATTGTTTGAGCATTGCATGGCTGTAAACAATTAGAAGAATTCTCAGAAAGTAATGCAAACGGCTTGAATATAACTGCATGGTCATCGTTCATTAAAAGAGAGTTCAAGGGCTAATGGATAGCCCAGCATTACATTGGATAGGTTTGTTCAATTGAAGTACATATTAGGTAGAATGTGTGTTAATCATTGGGCAAGAGATTCTTATGGGTAGGGGCTTGTGTGATCAAGCTTAGTAGCCTAGCTTTAAAAAGGACCATTTTGTTTCTGATTCCCCACATTGTGTTTGATAATCAGAGGCGGACAGAGTACAGAGCTTTGTTACTTGAGTAAAAGTACAGATACCCCTTGCTAAATTTTACTCAAGTACAAGTAAAAGTACTACAGTCAGATGTCTACTTAAGTAAAAGTACTAAAGTACTTGTTTTTAAAAGTACTTGAGTATCAAGAGTACAAGAGTAGATTTTCTAAATATTGCATTAGTAATCTACTGCCACAGTGCTTACATTTATGCACAGAAACGTCCTACATGGAGTTATGAAAAATGTTAAAGTTAATACCTTGGAGAATGTAAAAGGAATTGAAAGTAAAATCTAATTCTAAATCTAATTTAATTTAATTTTTGGGGGGGTCCCATCTTTAAATGCGGGGACAACACACACACACACCACATGTAAGGGTGGCGCTGCCAATAAACCACCTAAAAGCTGTCACAAAGAACCGGCAAAAGGAATGATTATGAATATGTAAAATATAGCAAGGAGATATTTTAATTGTTTATTAATAAACACTTGTTAATAAACAAGTGTTTTCTTTGTCAGTGTCGGCTAAGATGAAGTTGACGATGCTGACTCGCGATATTCAGTAGTGAACGCGCCAGAGAGAAATGCACATTTCATACGGATTACATAAGCAGAGAGCAGTCTGTAGTCTGTTTTCTTTCGTTTTGAATTTTTCTGTTTAAAAGTAGACATGTCTGTGAGAGGCAAGTAGGCTACCTTATATGAGGAGACGAGACGAGACGAGATCCAGTTCACGTGCCGGCGCCTCCATTTCTTATCTATCGTCTGCTATTTACTTCTTATTTATTAAACCCAGGCAACTGGTTGAAGAAACATTGATTAAAATTAAGATAAAATTAATGCAAAAGGAAATTCAGGTTAAAGAAAGGTTTTGTGTTTTCTGTTTGATGTCTCTGTGAAAGTTTTAAAGCATTTTTCAAGCCGCTTTCAGAGCGCTCACGTCCGTAACGGAGAACACGTCCATAACATTGTTTTTTCCTCATAAATGCAAACCCGAAAAATAAAATAAAACAAAATTAATATTTTATGTACTGTGGAGACTGAGCGCCAACCCTTCTTCATTTGCTGGGTAGTAGCCTACTTTGGTTTGCGCAGTGTAATTCACATAATCAGTAAAAATATATTTTGCCTCCTAAAGTTTTTTTTTAAGAAATCAGAAATCCCTCGTGGCTACGCCACTGCCACATTTGAACCTGACTGTGTTAAACACACCACATACTCAAGAACATCAAACCAAATGCTTGGCTTACATTAATGTGTAATATAAAATCTGACCATGGAGTTGACTTTGGCGGAAAGCTGAAAGTGATTGCTGATAGGCTGTCCCAATCAGTGGCGCCTGCACAATCCAATCACGTTTGAGAGGGAAACAACAAATTGAGGGTTTCCGAGATTTTTTTTTTTTTTTTTTTACTCGGGTACTCACGGTTATGGATAGAAATGTATTGGAGTAAAGAGTACAATATTTGCCTCTCAAATGTACTTGAGTAAAGTCATGAGTACTCCCCAAAAATGATACTCGAGTAAAGTACAGATCCCTCAAAATTGTACTTAAGTACTGTACTCAAGTAAATGTACTCCGTTACTGTCCGGCTCTGTTGATAATATGCCTCTGTGTCAGAAGCTCCAGTGGCGCAATCGGTCAGCGAGTGGTACTTATAAGGCAGTACGCAGCAGAGCAATGCCGAGGTTGTGAGTTCGACCCTCACCTGGAGCACGGTTTTAGAAAGCAAGAGACGCTATGGAATTGAAAGATTTTAATGTCTAACTTAAAAGATCGTCTGAACATCACATTGCCGTCATCCATTAGAAGAATGATCATGGAATAATGCATAAAACCCATTTAATGTTCTATGTATGTCTTAAACTAGTAAAGTATTAAAGGGCTAACTTGAAAGATTTTTTTCAAACTGAATCACCCTCATGATTATAGCTCCAGTGGCTATAATCCCCACATGGATTTTGGTAGATGATGCAGTCTAGAAGCTCCAGTGGCGCAATCGGTCAGCGCGCGGTACTTATAAGGCAGTACGCAGCAGAGCAATGCCGAGGTTGTGAGTTCGAGCCTCACCTGGAGCATGGTTTTAGAAAGCCAGAGAGATTATAGCAGCGCAAGTTTTCAAATTCTAGCTAGAAAGATTGTTTGAGCATTGCATGGCTGTAAACAATTAGAAGAATTCTCAGAAAGTAATGCAAACGGCTTGAATATAACTGCATGGTCATCGTTCATTAAAAGAGAGTTCAAGGGCTAATGGATAGCCCAGCATTACATTGGATAGGTTTGTTCAATTGAAGTACATATTAGGTAGAATGTGTGTTAATCATTGGGCAAGAGATTCTTATAGGTAGGGGCTTGTGTGATCAAGCTTAGTAGCCTAGCTTTAAAAAGGACCATTTTGTTTCTGATTCCCCACATTGTGTTTGATAATATGCCTCTGTGTCAGAAGCTCCAGTGGCGCAATCGGTCAGCGAGCGGTACTTATAAGGCAGTACGCAGCAGAGCAATGCCGAGGTTGTGAGTTCGACCCTCACCTGGAGCACGGTTTTAGAAAGCAAGAGACGCTATGGAATTGAAAGATTTCAATGTCTAACTTAAAAGATCGTCTGAACATCACAATGCCGTCATCCATTAGAAGAATGATCACGGAATAATGCATAAAACCCATTTAATGTTCTATGTATGTCTTAAACTAGTAAACTATTAAAGGGCTAACTTGAAAGATTTTTTCAAACTGAATCACCCACATGATTATAGCTCCAGTGGCTATAATCCCCACATGGATTTTGGTAGATGTTGCAGTCTAGAAGCTCCAGTGGCGCAATCGGTCAGCGCGCGGTACTTATAAGGCAGTACGCAGCAGAGCAATGCCGAGGTTGTGAGTTCGAGCCTCACCAGGAGCATGGTTTTAGAAAGCCAGAGAGATTATAGCAGCGCAAGTTTTCAAATTCTAGCTAGAAAGATTGTTTGAGCATTGCATGGCTGGAAACAATTAGAAGAATTCTCAGAAAGTAATGCAAACGGCTTGAATATAACTGCATGGTCATCGTTCATTAAAAGAGAGTTCAAGGGCTAATGGATAGCCCAGCATTACATTGGATAGGTTTGTTCAATTGAAGTACATATTAGGTAGAATGTGTGTTAATCATTGGGCAAGAGAGGCTTATAGGTAGGGGCTTATGTGATCAAGCTTAGTAGCCTAGCTTTAAAATGGATCATTTTGTTTCTGATTCCCCACATTGTGTTTGATAATATGACTCTGTGTCAGAAGCTCCAGTGGCGCAATCGGTCAGCGCGCGGTACTTATAAGGCAGTACGCAGCAGAGCAATGCCGAGGTTGTGAGTTCGAGCCTCACCTGGAGCATGGTTTTAGAAAGCCAGAGAGATTATAGCAGCGCAAGTTTTCAAATTCTAGCTAGAAAGATTGTTTGAGCATTGCATGGCTGGAAACAATTAGAAGAATTCTCAGAAAGTAATGCAAACGGCTTGAATATAACTGCATGGTCATCGTTCATTAAAAGAGAGTTCAAGGGCTAATGGATAGCCCAGCATTACATTGGATAGGTTTGTTCAATTGAAGTACATATTAGGTAGAATGTGTGTTAATCATTGGGCAAGAGATTCTTATAGGTAGGGGCTTGTGTGATCAAGCTTAGTAGCCTAGCTTTAAAAAGGACCATTTTGTTTCTGATTCCCCACATTGTGTTTGATAATATGCCTCTTTGTCAGAAGCTCCAGTGGCGCAATCGGTCAGCGAGCGGTACTTATAAGGCAGTACGCAGCAGAGCAATGCCGAGGTTGTGAGTTCGACCCTCACCTGGAGCACGGTTTTAGAAAGCAAGAGACGCTATGGAATTGAAAGATTTCAATGTCTAACTTAAAAGATCGTCTGAACATCACAATGCCGTCATCCATTAAAAGAATGATCACGGAATAATGCATAAAACCCATTTAATGTTCTATGTATGTCTTAAACTAGTAAACTATTAAAGGGCTAACTTGAAAGATTTTTTCAAACTGAATCACCCTCATGATTATAGCTCCATTGGCTATAATCCCCACATGGATTTTGGTAGATGTTGCAGTCTAGAAGCTCCAGTGGCGCAATCGGTCAGCGCGCGGTACTTATAAGGCAGTACGCAGCAGAGCAATGCCGAGGTTGTGAGTTCGAGCCTCACCTGGAGCATGGTTTTAGAAAGCCAGAGAGATTATAGCAGCGCAAGTTTTCAAATTCTAGCTAGAAAGATTGTTTGAGCATTGCATGGCTGGAAACAATTAGAAGAATTCTCAGAAAGTAATGCAAACGGCTTGAATATAACTGCATGGTCATCGTTCATTAAAAGAGAGTTCAAGGGCTAATGGATAGCCCAGCATTACATTGGATAGGTTTGTTCAATTGAAGTACATATTAGGTAGAATGTGTGTTAATCATTGGGCAAGAGAGGCTTATAGGTAGGGGCTTATGTGATCAAGCTTAGTAGCCTAGCTTTAAAATGGATCATTTTGTTTCTGATTCCCCACATTGTGTTTGATAATATGACTCTGTGTCAGAAGCTCCAGTGGCGCAATCGGTCAGCGCGCGGTACTAATAAGGCAGTACGCAGCAGAGCAATGCCGAGGTTGTGAGTTCGAGCCTCACCTGGAGCACGGTTTTAGAAAGCAAGAGACGCTATGGAATTGAAAGATTTCAATGTCTAACTTAAAAGATCGTCTGAACATCACATTGCTGTCATCCATTAGAAGAATGATCACGGAATAATGCATAAAACCCATTTAATGTTCTATGTATGTCTTAAACTAGTAAAGTATTAAAGGGCTAACTTGAAAGATTTTTTTCAAACTGAATCACCCACATG
Source organism: Rhinichthys klamathensis goyatoka (assembly GCF_029890125.1). Lineage (NCBI taxonomy): Eukaryota > Metazoa > Chordata > Actinopteri > Cypriniformes > Leuciscidae > Rhinichthys > Rhinichthys klamathensis. Next base: position 57,822 of record NW_026607135.1, on the reverse strand, counting down.
ATTATAGCTCCAGTGGCTATAATCCCCACATGGATTTTGGTAGATGTTTGCAGTCTAGAAGCTCCAGTGGCGCAATCGGTCAGCGCGCGGTACTTATAAGGCAGTACGCAGCAGAGCAATGCCGAGGTTGTGAGTTCGAGCCTCACCTGGAGCGTGGTTTTAGAAAGCCAGAGAGATTATAGCAGCGCAAGTTTTCAAATTCTAGCTAGAAAGATTGTTTGAGCATTGCATGGCTGGAAACAATTAGAAGAATTCTCAGAAAGTAATGCAAACGGCTTGAATATAACTGCATGGTCATCGTTCATTAAAAGAGAGTTCAAGGGCTAATGGATAGCCCAGCATTACATTGGATAGGTTTGTTCAATTGAAGTACATATTAGGTAGAATGTGTGTTAATCATTGGGCAAGAGAGGCTTATAGGTAGGGGCTTATGTGATCAAGCTTAGTAGCCTAGCTTTAAAATGGATCATTTTGTTTCTGATTCCCCACATTGTGTTTGATAATATGACTCTGTGTCAGAAGCTCCAGTGGCGCAATCGGTCAGCGCGCGGTACTTATAAGGCAGTACGCAGCAGAGCAATGCCGAGGTTGTGAGTTCGAGCCTCTCCTGGAGCACGGTTTTAGAAAGCAAGAGACGCTATGGAATTGAAAGATTTTAATGTCTAACTTAAAAGATCGTCTGAACATCACATTGCCGTCATCCATTAGAAGAATGATCATGGAATAATGCATAGAACCCATTTAATGTTCTATGTATGTCTTAAACTAGTAAAGTATTAAAGGGCTAACTTGAAAGATTTTTTTCAAACTGAATCACCCTCATGATTATAGCTCCAGTGGCTATAATCCCCACATGGATTTTGGTAGATGTTGCAGTCTAGAAGCTCCAGTGGCGCAATCGGTCAGCGCGCGGTACTTATAAGGCAGTACGCAGCAGAGCAATGCCGAGGTTGTGAGTTCGAGCCTCACCTGGAGCATGGTTTTAGAAAGCCAGAGAGATTATAGCAGCGCAAGTTTTCAAATTCTAGCTAGAAAGATTGTTTGAGCATTGCATGGCTGTAAACAATTAGAAGAATTCTCAGAAAGTAATGCAAACGGCTTGAATATAACTGCATGGTCATCGTTCATTAAAAGAGAGTTCAAGGGCTAATGGATAGCCCAGCATTACATTGGATAGGTTTGTTCAATTGAAGTACATATTAGGTAGAATGTGTGTTAATCATTGGGCAAGAGATTCTTATGGGTAGGGGCTTGTGTGATCAAGCTTAGTAGCCTAGCTTTAAAAAGGACCATTTTGTTTCTGATTCCCCACATTGTGTTTGATAATATGCCTCTGTGTCAGAAGCTCCAGTGGCGCAATCGGTCAGCGCGCGGTACTTATAAGGCAGTACGCAGCAGAGCAATGCCGAGGTTGTGAGTTCGAGCCTCTCCTGGAGCACGGTTTTAGAAAGCAAGAGACGCTATGGAATTGAAAGATTTTAATGTCTAACTTAAAAGATCGTCTGAACGTAACATTGCCGTCATCCATTAGAAGAATGATCATGGAATAATGCATAGAACCCATTTAATGTTCTATGTATGTCTTAAACTAGTAAAGTATTAAAGGGCTAACTTGAAAGATTTTTTTCAAACTGAATCACCCTCATGATTATAGCTCCAGTGGCTATAATCCCCACATGGATTTTGGTGGATTTTGGTAGATGTTGCAGTCTAGAAGCTCCAGTGGCGCAATCGGTCAGCGCGCGGTACTTATAAGGCAGTACGCAGCAGAGCAATGCCGAGGTTGTGAGTTCGAGCCTCACCTGGAGCATGGTTTTAGAAAGCCAGAGAGATTATAGCAGCGCAAGTTTTCAAATTCTAGCTAGAAAGATTGTTTGAGCATTGCATGGCTGTAAACAATTAGAAGAATTCTCAGAAAGTAATGCAAACGGCTTGAATATAACTGCATGGTCATCGTTCATTAAAAGAGAGTTCAAGGGCTAATGGATAGCCCAGCATTACATTGGATAGGTTTGTTCAATTGAAGTACATATTAGGTAGAATGTGTGTTAATCATTGGGCAAGAGATTCTTATGGGTAGGGGCTTGTGTGATCAAGCTTAGTAGCCTAGCTTTAAAAAGGACCATTTTGTTTCTGATTCCCCACATTGTGTTTGATAATATGCCTCTGTGTCAGAAGCTCCAGTGGCGCAATCGGTCAGCGAGTGGTACTTATAAGGCAGTACGCAGCAGAGCAATGCCGAGGTTGTGAGTTCGACCCTCACCTGGAGCACGGTTTTAGAAAGCAAGAGACGCTATGGAATTGAAAGATTTTAATGTCTAACTTAAAAGATCGTCTGAACATCACATTGCCGTCATCCATTAGAAGAATGATCATGGAATAATGCATAAAACCCATTTAATGTTCTATGTATGTCTTAAACTAGTAAAGTATTAAAGGGCTAACTTGAAAGATTTTTTTCAAACTGAATCACCCTCATGATTATAGCTCCAGTGGCTATAATCCCCACATGGATTTTGGTAGATGATGCAGTCTAGAAGCTCCAGTGGCGCAATCGGTCAGCGCGCGGTACTTATAAGGCAGTACGCAGCAGAGCAATGCCGAGGTTGTGAGTTCGAGCCTCACCTGGAGCATGGTTTTAGAAAGCCAGAGAGATTATAGCAGCGCAAGTTTTCAAATTCTAGCTAGAAAGATTGTTTGAGCATTGCATGGCTGTAAACAATTAGAAGAATTCTCAGAAAGTAATGCAAACGGCTTGAATATAACGGCATGGTCATCGTTCATTAAAAGAGAGTTCAAGGGCTAATGGATAGCCCAGCATTACATTGGATAGGTTTGTTCAATTGAAGTACATATTAGGTAGAATGTGTGTTAATCATTGGGCAAGAGATTCTTATAGGTAGGGGCTTGTGTGATCAAGCTTAGTAGCCTAGCTTTAAAAAGGACCATTTTGTTTCTGATTCCCCACATTGTGTTTGATAATATGCCTCTGTGTCAGAAGCTCCAGTGGCGCAATCGGTCAGCGAGCGGTACTTATAAGGCAGTACGCAGCAGAGCAATGCCGAGGTTGTGAGTTCGACCCTCACCTGGAGCACGGTTTTAGAAAGCAAGAGACGCTATGGAATTGAAAGATTTCAATGTCTAACTTAAAAGATCGTCTGAACATCACAATGCCGTCATCCATTAGAAGAATGATCACGGAATAATGTATAAAACCCATTTAATGTTCTATGTATGTCTTAAACTAGTAAACTATTAAAGGGCTAACTTGAAAGATTTTTTCAAACTGAATCACCCTCATGATTATAGCTCCATTGGCTATAATCCCCACATGGATTTTGGTAGATGTTGCAGTTTAGAAGCTCCAGTGGCGCAATCGGTCAGTGCGCGGTACTTATAAGGAAGTACGCAGCAGAGCAATGCCGAGGTTGTGAGTTCGAGCCTCACCTGGAGCACGGTTTTAGAAAGCAAGAGACGCTATGGAATTGAAAGATTTCAATGTCTAACTTAAAAGATCGTCTGAACATCACATTGCCATCATCCATTAGAAGAATGATCACGGAATAATGCATAAAACCCATTTAATGTTCTATGTATGTCTTAAACTAGTAAAGTATTAAAGGGCTAACTTGAAAGATTTTTTTCAAACTGAATCACCCTCATGATTATAGCTCCAGTGGCTATAATCCCCACATGGATTTTGGTAGATGTTGCAGTCTAGAAGCTCCAGTGGCGCAATCGGTCAGCGCGCGGTACTTATAAGGCAGTACGCAGCAGAGCAATGCTGAGGTTGTGAGTTCGAGCCTCACCAGGAGCATGGTTTTAGAAAGCCAGAGAGATTATAGCAGCGCAAGTTTTCAAATTCTAGCTAGAAAGATTGTTTGAGCATTGCATGGCTGGAAACAATTAGAAGAATTCTCAGAAAGTAATGCAAACGGCTTGAATATAACTGCATGGTCATCGTTCATTAAAAGAGAGTTCAAGGGCTAATGGATAGCCCAGCATTACATTGGATAGGTTTGTTCAATTGAAGTACATATTAGGTAGAATGCGTGTTAATCATTGGGCAAGAGATTCTTATAGGTAGGGGCTTGTGTGATCAAGCTTAGTAGCCTAGCTTTAAAATTGATTATTTTGTTTCTGATTCCCCACATTGTGTTTGATAATATGCCTCTGTGTCAGAAGCTCCAGTGGCGCAATCGGTCAGCGCGCGGTACTTATAAGGCAGTACGCAGCAGAGCAATGCAGAGGTTGTGAGTTCGAGCCTCACCTGGAGCATGGTTTTAGAAAGCAAGAGACGCTATGGAATTGAAAGATTTTAATGTCTAACTTAAAAGATCGTCTGAACATCACATTGCCGTCATCCATTAGAAGAATGATCATGGAATAATGCATAAAACCCATTTAATGTTCTATGTATGTCTTAAACTAGTAAAGTATTAAATGGCTAACTTGAAAGATTTTTTTCAAACTGAATCACCCTCATGATTATAGCTCCAGTGGCTATAATCCCCACATGGATTTTGGTAGATGTTGCAGTCTAGAAGCTCCAGTGGCGCAATCGGTCAGCGCGTGGTATTTATAAGGCAGTACGCAGCAGAGCAATGCCGAGGTTGTGAGTTCGAGCCTCACCTGGAGCATGGTTTTAGAAAGCCAGAGAGATTATAGCAGCGCAAGTTTTCAAATTCTAGCTAGAAAGATTGTTTGAGCATTGCATGGCTGGAAACAATTAGAAGAATTCTCAGAAAGTAATGCAAACGGCTTGAATATAACTGCATGGTCATCGTTCATTAAAAGAGAGTTCAAGGGCTAATGGATAGCCCAGCATTACATTGGATAGGTTTGTTCAATTGAAGTACATATTAGGTAGAATGTGTGTTAATCATTGGGCAAGAGAGGCTTATAGGTAGGGGCTTATGTGATCAAGCTTAGTAGCCTAGCTTTAAAATGGATCATTTTGTTTCTGATTCCCCACATTGTGTTTGATAATATGACTCTGTGTCAGAAGCTCCAGTGGCGCAATCGGTCAGCGCGCGGTACTAATAAGGCAGTACGCAGCAGAGCAATGCCGAGGTTGTGAGTTCGAGCCTCACCTGGAGCACGGTTTTAGAAAGCAAGAGACGCTATGGAATTGAAAGATTTCAATGTCTAACTTAAAAGATCGTCTGAACATCACATTGCTGTCATCCATTAGAAGAATGATCACGGAATAATGCATAAAACCCATTTAATGTTCTATGTATGTCTTAAACTAGTAAAGTATTAAAGGGCTAACTTGAAAGATTTTTTTCAAACTGAATCACCCACATGATTATAGCTCCAGTGGCTATAATCCCCACATGGATTTTGGTAGATGTTTGCAGTCTAGAAGCTCCAGTGGCGCAATCGGTCAGCGCGCGGTACTTATAAGGCAGTACGCAGCAGAGCAATGCCGAGGTTGTGAGTTCGAGCCTCACCTGGAGCGTGGTTTTAGAAAGCCAGAGAGATTATAGCAGCGCAAGTTTTCAAATTCTAGCTAGAAAGATTGTTTGAGCATTGCATGGCTGGAAACAATTAGAAGAATTCTCAGAAAGTAATGCAAACGGCTTGAATATAACTGCATGGTCATCGTTCATTAAAAGAGAGTTCAAGGGCTAATGGATAGCCCAGCATTACATTGGATAGGTTTGTTCAATTGAAGTACATATTAGGTAGAATGTGTGTTAATCATTGGGCAAGAGAGGCTTATAGGTAGGGGCTTATGTGATCAAGCTTAGTAGCCTAGCTTTAAAATGGATCATTTTGTTTCTGATTCCCCACATTGTGTTTGATAATATGACTCTGTGTCAGAAGCTCCAGTGGCGCAATCGGTCAGCGCGCGGTACTTATAAGGCAGTACGCAGCAGAGCAATGCCGAGGTTGTGAGTTCGAGCCTCTCCTGGAGCACGGTTTTAGAAAGCAAGAGACGCTATGGAATTGAAAGATTTTAATGTCTAACTTAAAAGATCGTCTGAACATCACATTGCCGTCATCCATTAGAAGAATGATCATGGAATAATGCATAGAACCCATTTAATGTTCTATGTATGTCTTAAACTAGTAAAGTATTAAAGGGCTAACTTGAAAGATTTTTTTCAAACTGAATCACCCTCATGATTATAGCTCCAGTGGCTATAATCCCCACATGGATTTTGGTAGATGTTGCAGTCTAGAAGCTCCAGTGGCGCAATCGGTCAGCGCGCGGTACTTATAAGGCAGTACGCAGCAGAGCAATGCCGAGGTTGTGAGTTCGAGCCTCACCTGGAGCATGGTTTTAGAAAGCCAGAGAGATTATAGCAGCGCAAGTTTTCAAATTCTAGCTAGAAAGATTGTTTGAGCATTGCATGGCTGTAAACAATTAGAAGAATTCTCAGAAAGTAATGCAAACGGCTTGAATATAACTGCATGGTCATCGTTCATTAAAAGAGAGTTCAAGGGCTAATGGATAGCCCAGCATTACATTGGATAGGTTTGTTCAATTGAAGTACATATTAGGTAGAATGTGTGTTAATCATTGGGCAAGAGATTCTTATGGGTAGGGGCTTGTGTGATCAAGCTTAGTAGCCTAGCTTTAAAAAGGACCATTTTGTTTCTGATTCCCCACATTGTGTTTGATAATCAGAGGCGGACAGAGTACAGAGCTTTGTTACTTGAGTAAAAGTACAGATACCCCTTGCTAAATTTTACTCAAGTACAAGTAAAAGTACTACAGTCAGATGTCTACTTAAGTAAAAGTACTAAAGTACTTGTTTTTAAAAGTACTTGAGTATCAAGAGTACAAGAGTAGATTTTCTAAATATTGCATTAGTAATCTACTGCCACAGTGCTTACATTTATGCACAGAAACGTCCTACATGGAGTTATGAAAAATGTTAAAGTTAATACCTTGGAGAATGTAAAAGGAATTGAAAGTAAAATCTAATTCTAAATCTAATTTAATTTAATTTTTGGGGGGGTCCCATCTTTAAATGCGGGGACAACACACACACACACCACATGTAAGGGTGGCGCTGCCAATAAACCACCTAAAAGCTGTCACAAAGAACCGGCAAAAGGAATGATTATGAATATGTAAAATATAGCAAGGAGATATTTTAATTGTTTATTAATAAACACTTGTTAATAAACAAGTGTTTTCTTTGTCAGTGTCGGCTAAGATGAAGTTGACGATGCTGACTCGCGATATTCAGTAGTGAACGCGCCAGAGAGAAATGCACATTTCATACGGATTACATAAGCAGAGAGCAGTCTGTAGTCTGTTTTCTTTCGTTTTGAATTTTTCTGTTTAAAAGTAGACATGTCTGTGAGAGGCAAGTAGGCTACCTTATATGAGGAGACGAGACGAGACGAGATCCAGTTCACGTGCCGGCGCCTCCATTTCTTATCTATCGTCTGCTATTTACTTCTTATTTATTAAACCCAGGCAACTGGTTGAAGAAACATTGATTAAAATTAAGATAAAATTAATGCAAAAGGAAATTCAGGTTAAAGAAAGGTTTTGTGTTTTCTGTTTGATGTCTCTGTGAAAGTTTTAAAGCATTTTTCAAGCCGCTTTCAGAGCGCTCACGTCCGTAACGGAGAACACGTCCATAACATTGTTTTTTCCTCATAAATGCAAACCCGAAAAATAAAATAAAACAAAATTAATATTTTATGTACTGTGGAGACTGAGCGCCAACCCTTCTTCATTTGCTGGGTAGTAGCCTACTTTGGTTTGCGCAGTGTAATTCACATAATCAGTAAAAATATATTTTGCCTCCTAAAGTTTTTTTTTAAGAAATCAGAAATCCCTCGTGGCTACGCCACTGCCACATTTGAACCTGACTGTGTTAAACACACCACATACTCAAGAACATCAAACCAAATGCTTGGCTTACATTAATGTGTAATATAAAATCTGACCATGGAGTTGACTTTGGCGGAAAGCTGAAAGTGATTGCTGATAGGCTGTCCCAATCAGTGGCGCCTGCACAATCCAATCACGTTTGAGAGGGAAACAACAAATTGAGGGTTTCCGAGATTTTTTTTTTTTTTTTTTTACTCGGGTACTCACGGTTATGGATAGAAATGTATTGGAGTAAAGAGTACAATATTTGCCTCTCAAATGTACTTGAGTAAAGTCATGAGTACTCCCCAAAAATGATACTCGAGTAAAGTACAGATCCCTCAAAATTGTACTTAAGTACTGTACTCAAGTAAATGTACTCCGTTACTGTCCGGCTCTGTTGATAATATGCCTCTGTGTCAGAAGCTCCAGTGGCGCAATCGGTCAGCGAGTGGTACTTATAAGGCAGTACGCAGCAGAGCAATGCCGAGGTTGTGAGTTCGACCCTCACCTGGAGCACGGTTTTAGAAAGCAAGAGACGCTATGGAATTGAAAGATTTTAATGTCTAACTTAAAAGATCGTCTGAACATCACATTGCCGTCATCCATTAGAAGAATGATCATGGAATAATGCATAAAACCCATTTAATGTTCTATGTATGTCTTAAACTAGTAAAGTATTAAAGGGCTAACTTGAAAGATTTTTTTCAAACTGAATCACCCTCATGATTATAGCTCCAGTGGCTATAATCCCCACATGGATTTTGGTAGATGATGCAGTCTAGAAGCTCCAGTGGCGCAATCGGTCAGCGCGCGGTACTTATAAGGCAGTACGCAGCAGAGCAATGCCGAGGTTGTGAGTTCGAGCCTCACCTGGAGCATGGTTTTAGAAAGCCAGAGAGATTATAGCAGCGCAAGTTTTCAAATTCTAGCTAGAAAGATTGTTTGAGCATTGCATGGCTGTAAACAATTAGAAGAATTCTCAGAAAGTAATGCAAACGGCTTGAATATAACTGCATGGTCATCGTTCATTAAAAGAGAGTTCAAGGGCTAATGGATAGCCCAGCATTACATTGGATAGGTTTGTTCAATTGAAGTACATATTAGGTAGAATGTGTGTTAATCATTGGGCAAGAGATTCTTATAGGTAGGGGCTTGTGTGATCAAGCTTAGTAGCCTAGCTTTAAAAAGGACCATTTTGTTTCTGATTCCCCACATTGTGTTTGATAATATGCCTCTGTGTCAGAAGCTCCAGTGGCGCAATCGGTCAGCGAGCGGTACTTATAAGGCAGTACGCAGCAGAGCAATGCCGAGGTTGTGAGTTCGACCCTCACCTGGAGCACGGTTTTAGAAAGCAAGAGACGCTATGGAATTGAAAGATTTCAATGTCTAACTTAAAAGATCGTCTGAACATCACAATGCCGTCATCCATTAGAAGAATGATCACGGAATAATGCATAAAACCCATTTAATGTTCTATGTATGTCTTAAACTAGTAAACTATTAAAGGGCTAACTTGAAAGATTTTTTCAAACTGAATCACCCACATGATTATAGCTCCAGTGGCTATAATCCCCACATGGATTTTGGTAGATGTTGCAGTCTAGAAGCTCCAGTGGCGCAATCGGTCAGCGCGCGGTACTTATAAGGCAGTACGCAGCAGAGCAATGCCGAGGTTGTGAGTTCGAGCCTCACCAGGAGCATGGTTTTAGAAAGCCAGAGAGATTATAGCAGCGCAAGTTTTCAAATTCTAGCTAGAAAGATTGTTTGAGCATTGCATGGCTGGAAACAATTAGAAGAATTCTCAGAAAGTAATGCAAACGGCTTGAATATAACTGCATGGTCATCGTTCATTAAAAGAGAGTTCAAGGGCTAATGGATAGCCCAGCATTACATTGGATAGGTTTGTTCAATTGAAGTACATATTAGGTAGAATGTGTGTTAATCATTGGGCAAGAGAGGCTTATAGGTAGGGGCTTATGTGATCAAGCTTAGTAGCCTAGCTTTAAAATGGATCATTTTGTTTCTGATTCCCCACATTGTGTTTGATAATATGACTCTGTGTCAGAAGCTCCAGTGGCGCAATCGGTCAGCGCGCGGTACTTATAAGGCAGTACGCAGCAGAGCAATGCCGAGGTTGTGAGTTCGAGCCTCACCTGGAGCATGGTTTTAGAAAGCCAGAGAGATTATAGCAGCGCAAGTTTTCAAATTCTAGCTAGAAAGATTGTTTGAGCATTGCATGGCTGGAAACAATTAGAAGAATTCTCAGAAAGTAATGCAAACGGCTTGAATATAACTGCATGGTCATCGTTCATTAAAAGAGAGTTCAAGGGCTAATGGATAGCCCAGCATTACATTGGATAGGTTTGTTCAATTGAAGTACATATTAGGTAGAATGTGTGTTAATCATTGGGCAAGAGATTCTTATAGGTAGGGGCTTGTGTGATCAAGCTTAGTAGCCTAGCTTTAAAAAGGACCATTTTGTTTCTGATTCCCCACATTGTGTTTGATAATATGCCTCTTTGTCAGAAGCTCCAGTGGCGCAATCGGTCAGCGAGCGGTACTTATAAGGCAGTACGCAGCAGAGCAATGCCGAGGTTGTGAGTTCGACCCTCACCTGGAGCACGGTTTTAGAAAGCAAGAGACGCTATGGAATTGAAAGATTTCAATGTCTAACTTAAAAGATCGTCTGAACATCACAATGCCGTCATCCATTAAAAGAATGATCACGGAATAATGCATAAAACCCATTTAATGTTCTATGTATGTCTTAAACTAGTAAACTATTAAAGGGCTAACTTGAAAGATTTTTTCAAACTGAATCACCCTCATGATTATAGCTCCATTGGCTATAATCCCCACATGGATTTTGGTAGATGTTGCAGTCTAGAAGCTCCAGTGGCGCAATCGGTCAGCGCGCGGTACTTATAAGGCAGTACGCAGCAGAGCAATGCCGAGGTTGTGAGTTCGAGCCTCACCTGGAGCATGGTTTTAGAAAGCCAGAGAGATTATAGCAGCGCAAGTTTTCAAATTCTAGCTAGAAAGATTGTTTGAGCATTGCATGGCTGGAAACAATTAGAAGAATTCTCAGAAAGTAATGCAAACGGCTTGAATATAACTGCATGGTCATCGTTCATTAAAAGAGAGTTCAAGGGCTAATGGATAGCCCAGCATTACATTGGATAGGTTTGTTCAATTGAAGTACATATTAGGTAGAATGTGTGTTAATCATTGGGCAAGAGAGGCTTATAGGTAGGGGCTTATGTGATCAAGCTTAGTAGCCTAGCTTTAAAATGGATCATTTTGTTTCTGATTCCCCACATTGTGTTTGATAATATGACTCTGTGTCAGAAGCTCCAGTGGCGCAATCGGTCAGCGCGCGGTACTAATAAGGCAGTACGCAGCAGAGCAATGCCGAGGTTGTGAGTTCGAGCCTCACCTGGAGCACGGTTTTAGAAAGCAAGAGACGCTATGGAATTGAAAGATTTCAATGTCTAACTTAAAAGATCGTCTGAACATCACATTGCTGTCATCCATTAGAAGAATGATCACGGAATAATGCATAAAACCCATTTAATGTTCTATGTATGTCTTAAACTAGTAAAGTATTAAAGGGCTAACTTGAAAGATTTTTTTCAAACTGAATCACCCACATGATTATAGCTCCAGTGGCTATAATCCCCACATGGATTTTGGTAGATGTTTGCAGTCTAGAAGCTCCAGTGGCGCAATCGGTCAGCGCGCGGTACTTATAAGGCAGTACGCAGCAGAGCAATGCCGAGGTTGTGAGTTCGAGCCTCACCTGGAGCGTGGTTTTAGAAAGCCAGAGAGATTATAGCAGCGCAAGTTTTCAAATTCTAGCTAGAAAGATTGTTTGAGCATTGCATGGCTGGAAACAATTAGAAGAATTCTCAGAAAGTAATGCAAACGGCTTGAATATAACTGCATGGTCATCGTTCATTAAAAGAGAGTTCAAGGGCTAATGGATAGCCCAGCATTACATTGGATAGGTTTGTTCAATTGAAGTACATATTAGGTAGAATGTGTGTTAATCATTGGGCAAGAGAGGCTTATAGGTAGGGGCTTATGTGATCAAGCTTAGTAGCCTAGCTTTAAAATGGATCATTTTGTTTCTGATTCCCCACATTGTGTTTGATAATATGACTCTGTGTCAGAAGCTCCAGTGGCGCAATCGGTCAGCGCGCGGTACTTATAAGGCAGTACGCAGCAGAGCAATGCCGAGGTTGTGAGTTCGAGCCTCTCCTGGAGCACGGTTTTAGAAAGCAAGAGACGCTATGGAATTGAAAGATTTTAATGTCTAACTTAAAAGATCGTCTGAACATCACATTGCCGTCATCCATTAGAAGAATGATCATGGAATAATGCATAGAACCCATTTAATGTTCTATGTATGTCTTAAACTAGTAAAGTATTAAAGGGCTAACTTGAAAGATTTTTTTCAAACTGAATCACCCTCATGATTATAGCTCCAGTGGCTATAATCCCCACATGGATTTTGGTAGATGTTGCAGTCTAGAAGCTCCAGTGGCGCAATCGGTCAGCGCGCGGTACTTATAAGGCAGTACGCAGCAGAGCAATGCCGAGGTTGTGAGTTCGAGCCTCACCTGGAGCATGGTTTTAGAAAGCCAGAGAGATTATAGCAGCGCAAGTTTTCAAATTCTAGCTAGAAAGATTGTTTGAGCATTGCATGGCTGTAAACAATTAGAAGAATTCTCAGAAAGTAATGCAAACGGCTTGAATATAACTGCATGGTCATCGTTCATTAAAAGAGAGTTCAAGGGCTAATGGATAGCCCAGCATTACATTGGATAGGTTTGTTCAATTGAAGTACATATTAGGTAGAATGTGTGTTAATCATTGGGCAAGAGATTCTTATGGGTAGGGGCTTGTGTGATCAAGCTTAGTAGCCTAGCTTTAAAAAGGACCATTTTGTTTCTGATTCCCCACATTGTGTTTGATAATATGCCTCTGTGTCAGAAGCTCCAGTGGCGCAATCGGTCAGCGCGCGGTACTTATAAGGCAGTACGCAGCAGAGCAATGCCGAGGTTGTGAGTTCGAGCCTCTCCTGGAGCACGGTTTTAGAAAGCAAGAGACGCTATGGAATTGAAAGATTTTAATGTCTAACTTAAAAGATCGTCTGAACATCACATTGCCGTCATCCATTAGAAGAATGATCATGGAATAATGCATAAAACCCATTTAATGTTCTATGTATGTCTTAAACTAGTAAAGTATTAAAGGGCTAACTTGAAAGATTTTTTTCAAACTGAATCACCCTCATGATTATAGCTCCAGTGGCTATAATCCCCACATGGATTTTGGTAGATGTTGCAGTCTAGAAGCTCCAGTGGCGCAATCGGTCAGCGCGCGGTATTTATAAGGCAGTACGCAGCAGAGCAATGCCGAGGTTGTGAGTTCGAGCCTCACCTGGAGCATGGTTTTAGAAAGCCAGAGAGATTATAGCAGCGCAAGTTTTCAAATTCTAGCTAGAAAGATTGTTTGAGCATTGCATGGCTGGAAACAATTAGAAGAATTCTCAGAAAGTAATGCAAACGGCTTGAATATAACTGCATGGTCATCGTTCATTAAAAGAGAGTTCAAGGGCTAATGGATAGCCCAGCATTACATTGGATAGGTTTGTTCAATTGAAGTACATATTAGGTAGAATGTGTGTTAATCATTGGGCAAGAGAGGCTTATAGGTAGGGGCTTATGTGATCAAGCTTAGTAGCCTAGCTTTAAAATGGATCATTTTGTTTCTGATTCCCCACATTGTGTTTGATAATATGACTCTGTGTCAGAAGCTCCAGTGGCGCAATCGGTCAGCGCGCGGTACTAATAAGGCAGTACGCAGCAGAGCAATGCCGAGGTTGTGAGTTCGAGCCTCACCTGGAGCACGGTTTTAGAAAGCAAGAGACGCTATGGAATTGAAAGATTTCAATGTCTAACTTAAAAGATCGTCTGAACATCACATTGCTGTCATCCATTAGAAGAATGATCACGGAATAATGCATAAAACCCATTTAATGTTCTATGTATGTCTTAAACTAGTAAAGTATTAAAGGGCTAACTTGAAAGATTTTTTTCAAACTGAATCACCCACATGATTATAGCTCCAGTGGCTATAATCCCCACATGGATTTTGGTAGATGTTTGCAGTCTAGAAGCTCCAGTGGCGCAATCGGTCAGCGCGCGGTACTTATAAGGCAGTACGCAGCAGAGCAATGCCGAGGTTGTGAGTTCGAGCCTCACCTGGAGCGTGGTTTTAGAAAGCCAGAGAGATTATAGCAGCGCAAGTTTTCAAATTCTAGCTAGAAAGATTGTTTGAGCATTGCATGGCTGGAAACAATTAGAAGAATTCTCAGAAAGTAATGCAAACGGCTTGAATATAACTGCATGGTCATCGTTCATTAAAAGAGAGTTCAAGGGCTAATGGATAGCCCAGCATTACATTGGATAGGTTTGTTCAATTGAAGTACATATTAGGTAGAATGTGTGTTAATCATTGGGCAAGAGAGGCTTATAGGTAGGGGCTTATGTGATCAAGCTTAGTAGCCTAGCTTTAAAATGGATCATTTTGTTTCTGATTCCCCACATTGTGTTTGATAATATGACTCTGTGTCAGAAGCTCCAGTGGCGCAATCGGTCAGCGCGCGGTACTTATAAGGCAGTACGCAGCAGAGCAATGCCGAGGTTGTGAGTTCGAGCCTCTCCTGGAGCACGGTTTTAGAAAGCAAGAGACGCTATGGAATTGAAAGATTTTAATGTCTAACTTAAAAGATCGTCTGAACATCACATTGCCGTCATCCATTAGAAGAATGATCATGGAATAATGCATAGAACCCATTTAATGTTCTATGTATGTCTTAAACTAGTAAAGTATTAAAGGGCTAACTTGAAAGATTTTTTTCAAACTGAATCACCCTCATGATTATAGCTCCAGTGGCTATAATCCCCACATGGATTTTGGTAGATGTTGCAGTCTAGAAGCTCCAGTGGCGCAATCGGTCAGCGCGCGGTACTTATAAGGCAGTACGCAGCAGAGCAATGCCGAGGTTGTGAGTTCGAGCCTCACCTGGAGCATGGTTTTAGAAAGCCAGAGAGATTATAGCAGCGCAAGTTTTCAAATTCTAGCTAGAAAGATTGTTTGAGCATTGCATGGCTGTAAACAATTAGAAGAATTCTCAGAAAGTAATGCAAACGGCTTGAATATAACTGCATGGTCATCGTTCATTAAAAGAGAGTTCAAGGGCTAATGGATAGCCCAGCATTACATTGGATAGGTTTGTTCAATTGAAGTACATATTAGGTAGAATGTGTGTTAATCATTGGGCAAGAGATTCTTATGGGTAGGGGCTTGTGTGATCAAGCTTAGTAGCCTAGCTTTAAAAAGGACCATTTTGTTTCTGATTCCCCACATTGTGTTTGATAATCAGAGGCGGACAGAGTACAGAGCTTTGTTACTTGAGTAAAAGTACAGATACCCCTTGCTAAATTTTACTCAAGTACAAGTAAAAGTACTACAGTCAGATGTCTACTTAAGTAAAAGTACTAAAGTACTTGTTTTTAAAAGTACTTGAGTATCAAGAGTACAAGAGTAGATTTTCTAAATATTGCATTAGTAATCTACTGCCACAGTGCTTACATTTATGCACAGAAACGTCCTACATGGAGTTATGAAAAATGTTAAAGTTAATACCTTGGAGAATGTAAAAGGAATTGAAAGTAAAATCTAATTCTAAATCTAATTTAATTTAATTTTTGGGGGGGTCCCATCTTTAAATGCGGGGACAACACACACACACACCACATGTAAGGGTGGCGCTGCCAATAAACCACCTAAAAGCTGTCACAAAGAACCGGCAAAAGGAATGATTATGAATATGTAAAATATAGCAAGGAGATATTTTAATTGTTTATTAATAAACACTTGTTAATAAACAAGTGTTTTCTTTGTCAGTGTCGGCTAAGATGAAGTTGACGATGCTGACTCGCGATATTCAGTAGTGAACGCGCCAGAGAGAAATGCACATTTCATACGGATTACATAAGCAGAGAGCAGTCTGTAGTCTGTTTTCTTTCGTTTTGAATTTTTCTGTTTAAAAGTAGACATGTCTGTGAGAGGCAAGTAGGCTACCTTATATGAGGAGACGAGACGAGACGAGATCCAGTTCACGTGCCGGCGCCTCCATTTCTTATCTATCGTCTGCTATTTACTTCTTATTTATTAAACCCAGGCAACTGGTTGAAGAAACATTGATTAAAATTAAGATAAAATTAATGCAAAAGGAAATTCAGGTTAAAGAAAGGTTTTGTGTTTTCTGTTTGATGTCTCTGTGAAAGTTTTAAAGCATTTTTCAAGCCGCTTTCAGAGCGCTCACGTCCGTAACGGAGAACACGTCCATAACATTGTTTTTTCCTCATAAATGCAAACCCGAAAAATAAAATAAAACAAAATTAATATTTTATGTACTGTGGAGACTGAGCGCCAACCCTTCTTCATTTGCTGGGTAGTAGCCTACTTTGGTTTGCGCAGTGTAATTCACATAATCAGTAAAAATATATTTTGCCTCCTAAAGTTTTTTTTTAAGAAATCAGAAATCCCTCGTGGCTACGCCACTGCCACATTTGAACCTGACTGTGTTAAACACACCACATACTCAAGAACATCAAACCAAATGCTTGGCTTACATTAATGTGTAATATAAAATCTGACCATGGAGTTGACTTTGGCGGAAAGCTGAAAGTGATTGCTGATAGGCTGTCCCAATCAGTGGCGCCTGCACAATCCAATCACGTTTGAGAGGGAAACAACAAATTGAGGGTTTCCGAGATTTTTTTTTTTTTTTTTTTACTCGGGTACTCACGGTTATGGATAGAAATGTATTGGAGTAAAGAGTACAATATTTGCCTCTCAAATGTACTTGAGTAAAGTCATGAGTACTCCCCAAAAATGATACTCGAGTAAAGTACAGATCCCTCAAAATTGTACTTAAGTACTGTACTCAAGTAAATGTACTCCGTTACTGTCCGGCTCTGTTGATAATATGCCTCTGTGTCAGAAGCTCCAGTGGCGCAATCGGTCAGCGAGTGGTACTTATAAGGCAGTACGCAGCAGAGCAATGCCGAGGTTGTGAGTTCGACCCTCACCTGGAGCACGGTTTTAGAAAGCAAGAGACGCTATGGAATTGAAAGATTTTAATGTCTAACTTAAAAGATCGTCTGAACATCACATTGCCGTCATCCATTAGAAGAATGATCATGGAATAATGCATAAAACCCATTTAATGTTCTATGTATGTCTTAAACTAGTAAAGTATTAAAGGGCTAACTTGAAAGATTTTTTTCAAACTGAATCACCCTCATGATTATAGCTCCAGTGGCTATAATCCCCACATGGATTTTGGTAGATGATGCAGTCTAGAAGCTCCAGTGGCGCAATCGGTCAGCGCGCGGTACTTATAAGGCAGTACGCAGCAGAGCAATGCCGAGGTTGTGAGTTCGAGCCTCACCTGGAGCATGGTTTTAGAAAGCCAGAGAGATTATAGCAGCGCAAGTTTTCAAATTCTAGCTAGAAAGATTGTTTGAGCATTGCATGGCTGTAAACAATTAGAAGAATTCTCAGAAAGTAATGCAAACGGCTTGAATATAACTGCATGGTCATCGTTCATTAAAAGAGAGTTCAAGGGCTAATGGATAGCCCAGCATTACATTGGATAGGTTTGTTCAATTGAAGTACATATTAGGTAGAATGTGTGTTAATCATTGGGCAAGAGATTCTTATAGGTAGGGGCTTGTGTGATCAAGCTTAGTAGCCTAGCTTTAAAAAGGACCATTTTGTTTCTGATTCCCCACATTGTGTTTGATAATATGCCTCTGTGTCAGAAGCTCCAGTGGCGCAATCGGTCAGCGAGCGGTACTTATAAGGCAGTACGCAGCAGAGCAATGCCGAGGTTGTGAGTTCGACCCTCACCTGGAGCACGGTTTTAGAAAGCAAGAGACGCTATGGAATTGAAAGATTTCAATGTCTAACTTAAAAGATCGTCTGAACATCACAATGCCGTCATCCATTAGAAGAATGATCACGGAATAATGCATAAAACCCATTTAATGTTCTATGTATGTCTTAAACTAGTAAACTATTAAAGGGCTAACTTGAAAGATTTTTTCAAACTGAATCACCCACATGATTATAGCTCCAGTGGCTATAATCCCCACATGGATTTTGGTAGATGTTGCAGTCTAGAAGCTCCAGTGGCGCAATCGGTCAGCGCGCGGTACTTATAAGGCAGTACGCAGCAGAGCAATGCCGAGGTTGTGAGTTCGAGCCTCACCAGGAGCATGGTTTTAGAAAGCCAGAGAGATTATAGCAGCGCAAGTTTTCAAATTCTAGCTAGAAAGATTGTTTGAGCATTGCATGGCTGGAAACAATTAGAAGAATTCTCAGAAAGTAATGCAAACGGCTTGAATATAACTGCATGGTCATCGTTCATTAAAAGAGAGTTCAAGGGCTAATGGATAGCCCAGCATTACATTGGATAGGTTTGTTCAATTGAAGTACATATTAGGTAGAATGTGTGTTAATCATTGGGCAAGAGAGGCTTATAGGTAGGGGCTTATGTGATCAAGCTTAGTAGCCTAGCTTTAAAATGGATCATTTTGTTTCTGATTCCCCACATTGTGTTTGATAATATGACTCTGTGTCAGAAGCTCCAGTGGCGCAATCGGTCAGCGCGCGGTACTTATAAGGCAGTACGCAGCAGAGCAATGCCGAGGTTGTGAGTTCGAGCCTCACCTGGAGCATGGTTTTAGAAAGCCAGAGAGATTATAGCAGCGCAAGTTTTCAAATTCTAGCTAGAAAGATTGTTTGAGCATTGCATGGCTGGAAACAATTAGAAGAATTCTCAGAAAGTAATGCAAACGGCTTGAATATAACTGCATGGTCATCGTTCATTAAAAGAGAGTTCAAGGGCTAATGGATAGCCCAGCATTACATTGGATAGGTTTGTTCAATTGAAGTACATATTAGGTAGAATGTGTGTTAATCATTGGGCAAGAGATTCTTATAGGTAGGGGCTTGTGTGATCAAGCTTAGTAGCCTAGCTTTAAAAAGGACCATTTTGTTTCTGATTCCCCACATTGTGTTTGATAATATGCCTCTTTGTCAGAAGCTCCAGTGGCGCAATCGGTCAGCGAGCGGTACTTATAAGGCAGTACGCAGCAGAGCAATGCCGAGGTTGTGAGTTCGACCCTCACCTGGAGCACGGTTTTAGAAAGCAAGAGACGCTATGGAATTGAAAGATTTCAATGTCTAACTTAAAAGATCGTCTGAACATCACAATGCCGTCATCCATTAAAAGAATGATCACGGAATAATGCATAAAACCCATTTAATGTTCTATGTATGTCTTAAACTAGTAAACTATTAAAGGGCTAACTTGAAAGATTTTTTCAAACTGAATCACCCTCATGATTATAGCTCCATTGGCTATAATCCCCACATGGATTTTGGTAGATGTTGCAGTCTAGAAGCTCCAGTGGCGCAATCGGTCAGCGCGCGGTACTTATAAGGCAGTACGCAGCAGAGCAATGCCGAGGTTGTGAGTTCGAGCCTCACCTGGAGCATGGTTTTAGAAAGCCAGAGAGATTATAGCAGCGCAAGTTTTCAAATTCTAGCTAGAAAGATTGTTTGAGCATTGCATGGCTGGAAACAATTAGAAGAATTCTCAGAAAGTAATGCAAACGGCTTGAATATAACTGCATGGTCATCGTTCATTAAAAGAGAGTTCAAGGGCTAATGGATAGCCCAGCATTACATTGGATAGGTTTGTTCAATTGAAGTACATATTAGGTAGAATGTGTGTTAATCATTGGGCAAGAGAGGCTTATAGGTAGGGGCTTATGTGATCAAGCTTAGTAGCCTAGCTTTAAAATGGATCATTTTGTTTCTGATTCCCCACATTGTGTTTGATAATATGACTCTGTGTCAGAAGCTCCAGTGGCGCAATCGGTCAGCGCGCGGTACTAATAAGGCAGTACGCAGCAGAGCAATGCCGAGGTTGTGAGTTCGAGCCTCACCTGGAGCACGGTTTTAGAAAGCAAGAGACGCTATGGAATTGAAAGATTTCAATGTCTAACTTAAAAGATCGTCTGAACATCACATTGCTGTCATCCATTAGAAGAATGATCACGGAATAATGCATAAAACCCATTTAATGTTCTATGTATGTCTTAAACTAGTAAAGTATTAAAGGGCTAACTTGAAAGATTTTTTTCAAACTGAATCACCCACATGATTATAGCTCCAGTGGCTATAATCCCCACATGGATTTTGGTAGATGTTTGCAGTCTAGAAGCTCCAGTGGCGCAATCGGTCAGCGCGCGGTACTTATAAGGCAGTACGCAGCAGAGCAATGCCGAGGTTGTGAGTTCGAGCCTCACCTGGAGCGTGGTTTTAGAAAGCCAGAGAGATTATAGCAGCGCAAGTTTTCAAATTCTAGCTAGAAAGATTGTTTGAGCATTGCATGGCTGGAAACAATTAGAAGAATTCTCAGAAAGTAATGCAAACGGCTTGAATATAACTGCATGGTCATCGTTCATTAAAAGAGAGTTCAAGGGCTAATGGATAGCCCAGCATTACATTGGATAGGTTTGTTCAATTGAAGTACATATTAGGTAGAATGTGTGTTAATCATTGGGCAAGAGAGGCTTATAGGTAGGGGCTTATGTGATCAAGCTTAGTAGCCTAGCTTTAAAATGGATCATTTTGTTTCTGATTCCCCACATTGTGTTTGATAATATGACTCTGTGTCAGAAGCTCCAGTGGCGCAATCGGTCAGCGCGCGGTACTTATAAGGCAGTACGCAGCAGAGCAATGCCGAGGTTGTGAGTTCGAGCCTCTCCTGGAGCACGGTTTTAGAAAGCAAGAGACGCTATGGAATTGAAAGATTTTAATGTCTAACTTAAAAGATCGTCTGAACATCACATTGCCGTCATCCATTAGAAGAATGATCATGGAATAATGCATAGAACCCATTTAATGTTCTATGTATGTCTTAAACTAGTAAAGTATTAAAGGGCTAACTTGAAAGATTTTTTTCAAACTGAATCACCCTCATGATTATAGCTCCAGTGGCTATAATCCCCACATGGATTTTGGTAGATGTTGCAGTCTAGAAGCTCCAGTGGCGCAATCGGTCAGCGCGCGGTACTTATAAGGCAGTACGCAGCAGAGCAATGCCGAGGTTGTGAGTTCGAGCCTCACCTGGAGCATGGTTTTAGAAAGCCAGAGAGATTATAGCAGCGCAAGTTTTCAAATTCTAGCTAGAAAGATTGTTTGAGCATTGCATGGCTGTAAACAATTAGAAGAATTCTCAGAAAGTAATGCAAACGGCTTGAATATAACTGCATGGTCATCGTTCATTAAAAGAGAGTTCAAGGGCTAATGGATAGCCCAGCATTACATTGGATAGGTTTGTTCAATTGAAGTACATATTAGGTAGAATGTGTGTTAATCATTGGGCAAGAGATTCTTATGGGTAGGGGCTTGTGTGATCAAGCTTAGTAGCCTAGCTTTAAAAAGGACCATTTTGTTTCTGATTCCCCACATTGTGTTTGATAATATGCCTCTGTGTCAGAAGCTCCAGTGGCGCAATCGGTCAGCGCGCGGTACTTATAAGGCAGTACGCAGCAGAGCAATGCCGAGGTTGTGAGTTCGAGCCTCTCCTGGAGCACGGTTTTAGAAAGCAAGAGACGCTATGGAATTGAAAGATTTTAATGTCTAACTTAAAAGATCGTCTGAACATCACATTGCCGTCATCCATTAGAAGAATGATCATGGAATAATGCATAAAACCCATTTAATGTTCTATGTATGTCTTAAACTAGTAAAGTATTAAAGGGCTAACTTGAAAGATTTTTTTCAAACTGAATCACCCTCATGATTATAGCTCCAGTGGCTATAATCCCCACATGGATTTTGGTAGATGATGCAGTCTAGAAGCTCCAGTGGCGCAATCGGTCAGCGCGCGGTACTTATAAGGCAGTACGCAGCAGAGCAATGCCGAGGTTGTGAGTTCGAGCCTCACCTGGAGCATGGTTTTAGAAAGCCAGAGAGATTATAGCAGCGCAAGTTTTCAAATTCTAGCTAGAAAGATTGTTTGAGCATTGCATGGCTGGAAACAATTAGAAGAATTCTCAGAAAGTAATGCAAACGGCTTGAATATAACGGCATGGTCATCGTTCATTAAAAGAGAGTTCAAGGGCTAATGGATAGCCCAGCATTACATTGGATAGGTTTGTTCAATTGAAGTACATATTAGGTAGAATGTGTGTTAATCATTGGGCAAGAGATTCTTATAGGTAGGGGCTTGTGTGATCAAGCTTAGTAGCCTAGCTTTAAAAAGGACCATTTTGTTTCTGATTCCCCACATTGTGTTTGATAATATGCCTCTGTGTCAGAAGCTCCAGTGGCGCAATCGGTCAGCGAGTGGTACTTATAAGGCAGTACGCAGCAGAGCAATGCCGAGGTTGTGAGTTCGACCCTCACCTGGAGCACGGTTTTAGAAAGCAAGAGACGCTATGGAATTGAAAGATTTCAATGTCTAACTTAAAAGATCGTCTGAACATCACAATGCCGTCATCCATTAGAAGAATGATCACGGAATAATGTATAAAACCCATTTAATGTTCTATGTATGTCTTAAACTAGTAAACTATTAAAGGGCTAACTTGAAAGATTTTTTCAAACTGAATCACCCTCATGATTATAGCTCCATTGGCTATAATCCCCACATGGATTTTGGTAGATGTTGCAGTTTAGAAGCTCCAGTGGCGCAATCGGTCAGTGCGCGGTACTTATAAGGAAGTACGCAGCAGAGCAATGCCGAGGTTGTGAGTTCGAGCCTCACCTGGAGCACGGTTTTAGAAAGCAAGAGACGCTATGGAATTGAAAGATTTCAATGTCTAACTTAAAAGATCGTCTGAACATCACATTGCCATCATCCATTAGAAGAATGATCACGGAATAATGCATAAAACCCATTTAATGTTCTATGTATGTCTTAAACTAGTAAAGTATTAAAGGGCTAACTTGAAAGATTTTTTTCAAACTGAATCACCCTCATGATTATAGCTCCAGTGGCTATAATCCCCACATGGATTTTGGTAGATGTTGCAGTCTAGAAGCTCCAGTGGCGCAATCGGTCAGCGCGCGGTACTTATAAGGCAGTACGCAGCAGAGCAATGCTGAGGTTGTGAGTTCGAGCCTCACCAGGAGCATGGTTTTAGAAAGCCAGAGAGATTATAGCAGCGCAAGTTTTCAAATTCTAGCTAGAAAGATTGTTTGAGCATTGCATGGCTGGAAACAATTAGAAGAATTCTCAGAAAGTAATGCAAACGGCTTGAATATAACTGCATGGTCATCGTTCATTAAAAGAGAGTTCAAGGGCTAATGGATAGCCCAGCATTACATTGGATAGGTTTGTTCAATTGAAGTACATATTAGGTAGAATGCGTGTTAATCATTGGGCAAGAGATTCTTATAGGTAGGGGCTTGTGTGATCAAGCTTAGTAGCCTAGCTTTAAAATTGATTATTTTGTTTCTGATTCCCCACATTGTGTTTGATAATATGCCTCTGTGTCAGAAGCTCCAGTGGCGCAATCGGTCAGCGCGCGGTACTTATAAGGCAGTACGCAGCAGAGCAATGCAGAGGTTGTGAGTTCGAGCCTCACCTGGAGCATGGTTTTAGAAAGCAAGAGACGCTATGGAATTGAAAGATTTTAATGTCTAACTTAAAAGATCGTCTGAACATCACATTGCCGTCATCCATTAGAAGAATGATCATGGAATAATGCATAAAACCCATTTAATGTTCTATGTATGTCTTAAACTAGTAAAGTATTAAATGGCTAACTTGAAAGATTTTTTTCAAACTGAATCACCCTCATGATTATAGCTCCAGTGGCTATAATCCCCACATGGATTTTGGTAGATGTTGCAGTCTAGAAGCTCCAGTGGCGCAATCGGTCAGCGCGCGGTATTTATAAGGCAGTACGCAGCAGAGCAATGCCGAGGTTGTGAGTTCGAGCCTCACCTGGAGCATGGTTTTAGAAAGCCAGAGAGATTATAGCAGCGCAAGTTTTCAAATTCTAGCTAGAAAGATTGTTTGAGCATTGCATGGCTGGAAACAATTAGAAGAATTCTCAGAAAGTAATGCAAACGGTTTGAATATAACTGCATGGTCATCGTTCATTAAAAGAGAGTTCAAGGGCTAATGGATAGCCCAGCATTACATTGGATAGGTTTGTTCAATTGAAGTACATATTAGGTAGAATGTGTGTTAATCATTGGGCAAGAGAGGCTTATAGGTAGGGGCTTATGTGATCAAGCTTAGTAGCCTAGCTTTAAAATGGATCATTTTGTTTCTGATTCCCCACATTGTGTTTGATAATATGACTCTGTGTCAGAAGCTCCAGTGGCGCAATCGGTCAGCGAGTGGTACTTATAAGGCAGTACGCAGCAGAGCAATGCCGAGGTTGTGAGTTCGACCCTCACCTGGAGCACGGTTTTAGAAAGCAAGAGACGCTGTGGAATTGAAAGATTTCAATGTCTAACTTAAAAGATCGTCTGAACATCACAATGTCGTCATCCATTAGAAGAATGATCACGGAATAATGCATAAAACCCATTTAATGTTCTATGTATGTCTTAAACTAGTAAACTATTAAAGGGCTAACTTGAAAGATTTTTTCAAACTGAATCACCCTCATGATTATAGCTCCATTGGCTATAATCCCCACATGGATTTTGGTAGATATTGCAGTCTAGAAGCTCCAGTGGCACAATCGGTCAGCGCGCGGTACTTATAAGGCAGTACGCAGCAGAGCAATGCCGAGGTTGTGAGTTCGAGCCTCACCTGGAGCATGGTTTTAGAAAGCCAGAGAGATTATAGCAGCGCAAGTTTTCAAATTCTAGCTAGAAAGATTGTTTGAGCATTGCATGGCTGTAAACAATTAGAAGAATTCTCAGAAAGTAATGCAAACGGCTTGAATATAACTGCATGGTCATCGTTCATTAAAAGAGAGTTCAAGGGCTAATGGATAGCCCAGCATTACATTGGATAGGTTTGTTCAATTGAAGTACATATTAGGTAGAATGTGTGTTAATCATTGGGCAAGAGATTCTTATAGGTAGGGGCTTGTGTGATCAAGCTTAGTAGCCTAGCTTTAAAAAGGACCATTTTGTTTCTGATTCCCCACATTGTGTTTGATAATATGCCTCTGTGTCAGAAGCTCCAGTGGCGCAATCGGTCAGCGAGCGGTACTTATAAGGCAGTACGCAGCAGAGCAATGCCGAGGTTGTGAGTTCGACCCTCACCTGGAGCACGGTTTTAGAAAGCAAGAGACGCTATGGAATTGAAAGATTTCAATGTCTAACTTAAAAGATCGTCTGAACATCACAATGCCGTCATCCATTAGAAGAATGATCACGGAATAATGCATAAAACCCATTTAATGTTCTATGTATGTCTTAAACTAGTAAACTATTAAAGGGCTAACTTGAAAGATTTTTTCAAACTGAATCACCCTCATGATTATAGCTCCATTGGCTATAATCCCCACATGGATTTTGGTAGATGTTGCAGTCTAGAAGCTCCAGTGGCGCAATCGGTCAGCGCGCGGTACTTATAAGGCAGTACGCAGCAGAGCAATGCCGAGGTTGTGAGTTCGAGCCTCACCTGGAGCATGGTTTTAGAAAGCCAGAGAGATTATAGCAGCGCAAGTTTTCAAATTCTAGCTAGAAAGATTGTTTGAGCATTGCATGGCTGGAAACAATTAGAAGAATTCTCAGAAAGTAATGCAAACGGCTTGAATATAACTGCATGGTCATCGTTCATTAAAAGAGAGTTCAAGGGCTAATGGATAGCCCAGCATTACATTGGATAGGTTTGTTCAATTGAAGTACATATTAGGTAGAATGTGTGTTAATCATTGGGCAAGAGATTCTTATAGGTAGGGGCTTGTGTGATCAAGCTTAGTAGCCTAGCTTTAAAAAGGACCATTTTGTTTCTGATTCCCCACATTGTGTTTGATAATATGCCTCTGTGTCAGAAGCTCCAGTGGCGCAATCGGTCAGCGAGCGGTACTTATAAGGCAGTACGCAGCAGAGCAATGCCGAGGTTGTGAGTTCGACCCTCACCTGGAGCACGGTTTTAGAAAGCAAGAGACGCTATGGAATTGAAAGATTTCAATGTCTAACTTAAAAGATCGTCTGAACATCACAATGCCGTCATCCATTAGAAGAATGATCACGGAATAATGCATAAAACCCATTTAATGTTCTATGTATGTCTTAAACTAGTAAACTATTAAAGGGCTAACTTGAAAGATTTTTTCAAACTGAATCACCCTCATGATTATAGCTCCATTGGCTATAATCCCCACATGGATTTTGGTAGATGTTGCAGTCTAGAAGCTCCAGTGGCGCAATCGGTCAGCGCGCGGTACTTATAAGGCAGTACGCAGCAGAGCAATGCCGAGGTTGTGAGTTCGAGCCTCACCTGAAGCATGGTTTTAGAAAGCCAGAGAGATTATAGCAGCGCAAGTTTTCAAATTCTAGCTAGAAAGATTGTTTGAGCATTGCATGGCTGGAAACAATTAGAAGAATTCTCAGAAAGTAATGCAAACGGCTTGAATATAACTGCATGGTCATCGTTCATTAAAAGAGAGTTCAAGGGCTAATGGATAGCCCAGCATTACATTGGATAGGTTTGTTCAATTGAAGTACATATTAGGTAGAATGTGTGTTAATCATTGGGCAAGAGAGGCTTATAGGTAGGGGCTTATGTGATCAAGCTTAGTAGCCTAGCTTTAAAATGGATCATTTTGTTTCTGATTCCCCACATTGTGTTTGATAATATGACTCTGTGTCAGAAGCTCCAGTGGCGCAATCGGTCAGCGCGCGGTACTAATAAGGCAGTACGCAGCAGAGCAATGCCGAGGTTGTGAGTTCGAGCCTCACCTGGAGCACGGTTTTAGAAAGCAAGAGACGCTATGGAATTGAAAGATTTCAATGTCTAACTTAAAAGATCGTCTGAACATCACATTGCCGTCATCCATTAGAAGAATGATCACGGAATAATGCATAAAACCCATTTAATGTTCTATGTATGTCTTAAACTAGTAAAGTATTAAAGGGCTAACTTGAAAGATTTTTTTCAAACTGAATCACCCACATGATTATAGCTCCAGTGGCTATAATCCCCACATGGATTTTGGTAGATGTTTGCAGTCTAGAAGCTCCAGTGGCGCAATCGGTCAGCGCGCGGTACTTATAAGGCAGTACGCAGCAGAGCAATGCCGAGGTTGTGAGTTCGAGCCTCACCTGGAGCATGGTTTTAGAAAGCCAGAGAGATTATAGCAGCGCAAGTTTTCAAATTCTAGCTAGAAAGATTGTTTGAGCATTGCATGGCTGGAAACAATTAGAAGAATTCTCAGAAAGTAATGCAAACGGCTTGAATATAACTGCATGGTCATCGTTCATTAAAAGAGAGTTCAAGGGCTAATGGATAGCCCAGCATTACATTGGATAGGTTTGTTCAATTGAAGTACATATTAGGTAGAATGTGTGTTAATCATTGGGCAAGAGAGGCTTATAGGTAGGGGCTTATGTGATCAAGCTTAGTAGCCTAGCTTTAAAATGGATCATTTTGTTTCTGATTCCCCACATTGTGTTTGATAATATGACTCTGTGTCAGAAGCTCCAGTGGCGCAATCGGTCAGCGCGCGGTACTTATAAGGCAGTACGCAGCAGAGCAATGCCGAGGTTGTGAGTTTGAGCCTCTCCTGGAGCACGGTTTTAGAAAGCAAGAGACGCTATGGAATTGAAAGATTTTAATGTCTAACTTAAAAGATCGTCTGAACATCACATTGCCGTCATCCATTAGAAGAATGATCATGGAATAATGCATAGAACCCATTTAATGTTCTATGTATGTCTTAAACTAGTAAAGTATTAAAGGGCTAACTTGAAAGATTTTTTTCAAACTGAATCACCCTCATGATTATAGCTCCAGTGGCTATAATCCCCACATGGATTTTGGTAGATGTTGCAGTCTAGAAGCTCCAGTGGCGCAATCGGTCAGCGCGCGGTACTTATAAGGCAGTACGCAGCAGAGCAATGCCGAGGTTGTGAGTTCGAGCCTCACCTGGAGCATGGTTTTAGAAAGCCAGAGAGATTATAGCAGCGCAAGTTTTCAAATTCTAGCTAGAAAGATTGTTTGAGCATTGCATGGCTGTAAACAATTAGAAGAATTCTCAGAAAGTAATGCAAACGGCTTGAATATAACTGCATGGTCATCGTTCATTAAAAGAGAGTTCAAGGGCTAATGGATAGCCCAGCATTACATTGGATAGGTTTGTTCAATTGAAGTACATATTAGGTAGAATGTGTGTTAATCATTGGGCAAGAGATTCTTATGGGTAGGGGCTTGTGTGATCAAGCTTAGTAGCCTAGCTTTAAAAAGGACCATTTTGTTTCTGATTCCCCACATTGTGTTTGATAATATGCCTCTGTGTCAGAAGCTCCAGTGGCGCAATCGGTCAGCGCGCGGTACTTATAAGGCAGTACGCAGCAGAGCAATGCCGAGGTTGTGAGTTCCAGCCTCTCCTGGAGCACGGTTTTAGAAAGCAAGAGACGCTATGGAATTGAAAGATTTTAATGTCTAACTTAAAAGATCGTCTGAACATCACATTGCCGTCATCCATTAGAAGAATGATCATGGAATAATGCATAGAACCCATTTAATGTTCTATGTATGTCTTAAACTAGTAAAGTATTAAAGGGCTAACTTGAAAGATTTTTTTCAAACTGAATCACCCTCATGATTATAGCTCCAGTGGCTATAATCCCCACATGGATTTTGGTGGATTTTGGTAGATGTTGCAGTCTAGAAGCTCCAGTGGCGCAATCGGTCAGCGCGCGGTACTTATAAGGCAGTACGCAGCAGAGCAATGCTGAGGTTGTGAGTTCGAGCCTCACCTGGAGCATGGTTTTAGAAAGCCAGAGAGATTATAGCAGCGCAAGTTTTCAAATTCTAGCTAGAAAGATTGTTTGAGCATTGCATGGCTGTAAACAATTAGAAGAATTCTCAGAAAGTAATGCAAACGGCTTGAATATAACTGCATGGTCATCGTTCATTAAAAGAGAGTTCAAGGGCTAATGGATAGCCCAGCATTACATTGGATAGGTTTGTTCAATTGAAGTACATATTAGGTAGAATGTGTGTTAATCATTGGGCAAGAGATTCTTATGGGTAGGGGCTTGTGTGATCAAGCTTAGTAGCCTAGCTTTAAAAAGGACCATTTTGTTTCTGATTCCCCACATTGTGTTTGATAATATGCCTCTGTGTCAGAAGCTCCAGTGGCGCAATCGGTCAGCGAGTGGTACTTATAAGGCAGTACGCAGCAGAGCAATGCCGAGGTTGTGAGTTCGACCCTCACCTGGAGCACGGTTTTAGAAAGCAAGAGACGCTATGGAATTGAAAGATTTTAATGTCTAACTTAAAAGATTGTCTGAACATCACATTGCCGTCATCCATTAGAAGAATGATCATGGAATAATGCATAAAACCCATTTAATGTTCTATGTATGTCTTAAACTAGTAAAGTATTAAAGGGCTAACTTGAAAGATTTTTTTCAAACTGAATCACCCTCATGATTATAGCTCCAGTGGCTATAATCCCCACATGGATTTTGGTAGATGATGCAGTCTAGAAGCTCCAGTGGCGCAATCGGTCAGCGCGCGGTACTTATAAGGCAGTACGCAGCAGAGCAATGCCGAGGTTGTGAGTTCGAGCCTCACCTGGAGCATGGTTTTAGAAAGCCAGAGAGATTATAGCAGCGCAAGTTTTCAAATTCTAGCTAGAAAGATTGTTTGAGCATTGCATGGCTGTAAACAATTAGAAGAATTCTCAGAAAGTAATGCAAACGGCTTGAATATAACTGCATGGTCATCGTTCATTAAAAGAGAGTTCAAGGGCTAATGGATAGCCCAGCATTACATTGGATAGGTTTGTTCAATTGAAGTACATATTAGGTAGAATGTGTGTTAATCATTGGGCAAGAGATTCTTATAGGTAGGGGCTTGTGTGATCAAGCTTAGTAGCCTAGCTTTAAAAAGGACCATTTTGTTTCTGATTCCCCACATTGTGTTTGATAATATGCCTCTGTGTCAGAAGCTCCAGTGGCGCAATCGGTCAGCGAGCGGTACTTATAAGGCAGTACGCAGCAGAGCAATGCCGAGGTTGTGAGTTCGACCCTCACCTGGAGCACGGTTTTAGAAAGCAAGAGACGCTATGGAATTGAAAGATTTCAATGTCTAACTTAAAAGATCGTCTGAACATCACAATGCCGTCATCCATTAGAAGAATGATCACGGAATAATGCATAAAACCCATTTAATGTTCTATGTATGTCTTAAACTAGTAAACTATTAAAGGGCTAACTTCAAAGATTTTTTCAAACTGAATCACCCTCATGATTATAGCTCCATTGGCTATAATCCCCACATGGATTTTGGTAGATGTTGCAGTCTAGAAGCTCCAGTGGCGCAATCGGTCAGCTCGCGGTACTTATAAGGCAGTACGCAGCAGAGCAATGCCGAGGTTGTGAGTTCGAGCCTCACCTGGAGCACGGTTTTAGAAAGCAAGAGACGCTAGGGAATTGAAAGATTTCAATGTCTAACTTAAAAGATCGTCTGAACATCACATTGCCGTCACCCATTAGAAGAATGATCACGGAATAATGCATAAAACCCATTTAATGTTCTATGTATGTCTTAAACTAGTAAAGTATTAAAGGGCTAACTTGAAAGATTTTTTTCAAACTGAATCACCCACATGATTATAGCTCCAGTGGCTATAATCCCCACATGGATTTTGGTAGATGTTTGCAGTCTAGAAGCTCCAGTGGCGCAATCGGTCAGCGCGCGGTACTTATAAGGCAGTACGCAGCAGAGCAATGCCGAGGTTGTGAGTTCGAGCCTCACCTGGAGCATGGTTTTAGAAAGCCAGAGAGATTATAGCAGCGCAAGTTTTCAAATTCTAGCTAGAAAGATTGTTTGAGCATTGCATGGCTGGAAACAATTAGAAGAATTCTCAGAAAGTAATGCAAACGGCTTGAATATAACTGCATGGTCATCGTTCATTAAAAGAGAGTTCAAGGGCTAATGGATAGCCCAGCATTACATTGGATAGGTTTGTTCAATTGAAGTACATATTAGGTAGAATGTGTGTTAATCATTGGGCAAGAGAGGCTTATAGGTAGGGGCTTATGTGATCAAGCTTAGTAGCCTAGCTTTAAAATGGATCATTTTGTTTCTGATTCCCCACATTGTGTTTGATAATATGACTCTGTGTCAGAAGCTCCAGTGGCGCAATCGGTCAGCGCGTGGTACTTATAAGGCAGTACGCAGCAGAGCAATGCCGAGGTTGTGAGTTCGAGCCTCTCCTGGAGCACGGTTTTAGAAAGCAAGAGACGCTATGGAATTGAAAGATTTTAATGTCTAACTTAAAAGATCGTCTGAACATCACATTGCCGTCATCCATTAGAAGAATGATCATGGAATAATGCATAAAACCCATTTAATGTTCTATGTATGTCTTAAACTAGTAAAGTATTAAAGGGCTAACTTGAAAGATTTTTTTCAAACTGAATCACCCTCATGATTATAGCTCCAGTGGCTATAATCCCCACATGGATTTTGGTGGATTTTGGTAGATGTTGCAGTCTAGAAGCTCCAGTGGCGCAATCGGTCAGCGCGCGGTACTTATAAGGCAGTACGCAGCAGAGCAATGCCGAGGTTGTGAGTTCGAGCCTCACCTGGAGCATGGTTTTAGAAAGCCAGAGAGATTATAGCAGCGCAAGTTTTCAAATTCTAGCTAGAAAGATTGTTTGAGCATTGCATGGCTGTAAACAATTAGAAGAATTCTCAGAAAGTAATGCAAACGGCTTGAATATAACTGCATGGTCATCGTTCATTAAAAGAGAGTTCAAGGGCTAATGGATAGCCCAGCATTACATTGGATAGGTTTGTTCAATTGAAGTACATATTAGGTAGAATGTGTGTTAATCATTGGGCAAGAGATTCTTATGGGTAGGGGCTTGTGTGATCAAGCTTAGTAGCCTAGCTTTAAAAAGGACCATTTTGTTTCTGATTCCCCACATTGTGTTTGATAATATGCCTCTGTGTCAGAAGCTCCAGTGGCGCAATCGGTCAGCGAGTGGTACTTATAAGGCAGTACGCAGCAGAGCAATGCCGAGGTTGTGAGTTCGACCCTCACCTGGAGCACGGTTTTAGAAAGCAAGAGACGCTATGGAATTGAAAGATTTTAATGTCTAACTTAAAAGATCGTCTGAACATCACATTGCCGTCATCCATTAGAAGAATGATCATGGAATAATGCATAAAACCCATTTAATGTTCTATGTATGTCTTAAACTAGTAAAGTATTAAAGGGCTAACTTGAAAGATTTTTTTCAAACTGAATCACCCTCATGATTATAGCTCCAGTGGCTATAATCCCCACATGGATTTTGGTAGATGATGCAGTCTAGAAGCTCCAGTGGCGCAATCGGTCAGCGCGCGGTACTTATAAGGCAGTACGCAGCAGAGCAATGCCGAGGTTGTGAGTTCGAGCCTCACCTGGAGCATGGTTTTAGAAAGCCAGAGAGATTATAGCAGCGCAAGTTTTCAAATTCTAGCTAGAAAGATTGTTTGAGCATTGCATGGCTGTAAACAATTAGAAGAATTCTCAGAAAGTAATGCAAACGGCTTGAATATAACTGCATGGTCATCGTTCATTAAAAGAGAGTTCAAGGGCTAATGGATAGCCCAGCATTACATTGGATAGGTTTGTTCAATTGAAGTACATATTAGGTAGAATGTGTGTTAATCATTGGGCAAGAGATTCTTATAGGTAGGGGCTTGTGTGATCAAGCTTAGTAGCCTAGCTTTAAAAAGGACCATTTTGTTTCTGATTCCCCACATTGTGTTTGATAATATGCCTCTGTGTCAGAAGCTCCAGTGGCGCAATCGGTCAGCGAGCGGTACTTATAAGGCAGTACGCAGCAGAGCAATGCCGAGGTTGTGAGTTCGACCCTCACCTGGAGCACGGTTTTAGAAAGCAAGAGACGCTATGGAATTGAAAGATTTCAATGTCTAACTTAAAAGATCGTCTGAACATCACAATGCCGTCATCCATTAGAAGAATGATCACGGAATAATGCATAAAACCCATTTAATGTTCTATGTATGTCTTAAACTAGTAAACTATTAAAGGGCTAACTTGAAAGATTTTTTCAAACTGAATCACCCTCATGATTATAGCTCCATTGGCTATAATCCCCACATGGATTTTGGTAGATGTTGCAGTTTAGAAGCTCCAGTGGCGCAATCGGTCAGTGCGCGGTACTTATAAGGAAGTACGCAGCAGAGCAATGCCGAGGTTGTGAGTTCGAGCCTCACCTGGAGCACGGTTTTAGAAAGCAAGAGACGCTATGGAATTGAAAGATTTCAATGTCTAACTTAAAAGATCGTCTGAACATCACATTGCCATCATCCATTAGAAGAATGATCACGGAATAATGCATAAAACCCATTTAATGTTCTATGTATGTCTTAAACTAGTAAAGTATTAAAGGGCTAACTTGAAAGATTTTTTTCAAACTGAATCACCCTCATGATTATAGCTCCAGTGGCTATAATCCCCACATGGATTTTGGTAGATGTTGCAGTCTAGAAGCTCCAGTGGCGCAATCGGTCAGCGCGCGGTACTTATAAGGCAGTACGCAGCAGAGCAATGCCGAGGTTGTGAGTTCGAGCCTCACCAGGAGCATGGTTTTAGAAAGCCAGAGAGATTATAGCAGCGCAAGTTTTCAAATTCTAGCTAGAAAGATTGTTTGAGCATTGCATGGCTGGAAACAATTAGAAGAATTCTCAGAAAGTAATGCAAACGGCTTGAATATAACTGCATGGTCATCGTTCATTAAAAGAGAGTTCAAGGGCTAATGGATAGCCCAGCATTACATTGGATAGGTTTGTTCAATTGAAGTACATATTAGGTAGAATGCGTGTTAATCATTGGGCAAGAGATTCTTATAGGTAGGGGCTTGTGTGATCAAGCTTAGTAGCCTAGCTTTAAAATTGATTATTTTGTTTCTGATTCCCCACATTGTGTTTGATAATATGCCTCTGTGTCAGAAGCTCCAGTGGCGCAATCGGTCAGCGCGCGGTACTTATAAGGCAGTACGCAGCAGAGCAATGCCGAGGTTGTGAGTTCGAGCCTCACCTGGAGCATGGTTTTAGAAAGCAAGAGACGCTATGGAATTGAAAGATTTTAATGTCTAACTTAAAAGATCGTCTGAACATCACATTGCCGTCATCCATTAGAAGAATGATCATGGAATAATGCATAAAACCCATTTAATGTTCTATGTATGTCTTAAACTAGTAAAGTATTAAATGGCTAACTTGAAAGATTTTTTTCAAACTGAATCACCCTCATGATTATAGCTCCAGTGGCTATAATCCCCACATGGATTTTGGTAGATGTTGCAGTCTAGAAGCTCCAGTGGCGCAATCGGTCAGCGCGCGGTATTTATAAGGCAGTACGCAGCAGAGCAATGCCGAGGTTGTGAGTTCGAGCCTCACCTGGAGCATGGTTTTAGAAAGCCAGAGAGATTATAGCAGCGCAAGTTTTCAAATTCTAGCTAGAAAGATTGTTTGAGCATTGCATGGCTGGAAACAATTAGAAGAATTCTCAGAAAGTAATGCAAACGGTTTGAATATAACTGCATGGTCATCGTTCATTAAAAGAGAGTTCAAGGGCTAATGGATAGCCCAGCATTACATTGGATAGGTTTGTTCAATTGAAGTACATATTAGGTAGAATGTGTGTTAATCATTGGGCAAGAGAGGCTTATAGGTAGGGGCTTATGTGATCAAGCTTAGTAGCCTAGCTTTAAAATGGATCATTTTGTTTCTGATTCCCCACATTGTGTTTGATAATATGACTCTGTGTCAGAAGCTCCAGTGGCGCAATCGGTCAGCGAGTGGTACTTATAAGGCAGTACGCAGCAGAGCAATGCCGAGGTTGTGAGTTCGACCCTCACCTGGAGCACGGTTTTAGAAAGCAAGAGACGCTGTGGAATTGAAAGATTTCAATGTCTAACTTAAAAGATCGTCTGAACATCACAATGTCGTCATCCATTAGAAGAATGATCACGGAATAATGCATAAAACCCATTTAATGTTCTATGTATGTCTTAAACTAGTAAACTATTAAAGGGCTAACTTGAAAGATTTTTTCAAACTGAATCACCCTCATGATTATAGCTCCATTGGCTATAATCCCCACATGGATTTTGGTAGATATTGCAGTCTAGAAGCTCCAGTGGCACAATCGGTCAGCGCGCGGTACTTATAAGGCAGTACGCAGCAGAGCAATGCCGAGGTTGTGAGTTCGAGCCTCACCTGGAGCATGGTTTTAGAAAGCCAGAGAGATTATAGCAGCGCAAGTTTTCAAATTCTAGCTAGAAAGATTGTTTGAGCATTGCATGGCTGGAAACAATTAGAAGAATTCTCAGAAAGTAATGCAAACGGCTTGAATATAACTGCATGGTCATCGTTCATTAAAAGAGAGTTCAAGGGCTAATGGATAGCCCAGCATTACATTGGATAGGTTTGTTCAATTGAAGTACATATTAGGTAGAATGTGTGTTAATCATTGGGCAAGAGAGGCTTATAGGTAGGGGCTTATGTGATCAAGCTTAGTAGCCTAGCTTTAAAATGGATCATTTTGTTTCTGATTCCCCACATTGTGTTTGATAATATGACTCTGTGTCAGAAGCTCCAGTGGCGCAATCGGTCAGCGCGCGGTACTAATAAGGCAGTACGCAGCAGAGCAATGCCGAGGTTGTGAGTTCGAGCCTCACCTGGAGCACGGTTTTAGAAAGCAAGAGACGCTATGGAATTGAAAGATTTCAATGTCTAACTTAAAAGATCGTCTGAACATCACATTGCCGTCATCCATTAGAAGAATGATCACGGAATAATGCATAAAACCCATTTAATGTTCTATGTATGTCTTAAACTAGTAAAGTATTAAAGGGCTAACTTGAAAGATTTTTTTCAAACTGAATCACCCACATGATTATAGCTCCAGTGGCTATAATCCCCACATGGATTTTGGTAGATGTTTGCAGTCTAGAAGCTCCAGTGGCGCAATCGGTCAGCGCGCGGTACTTATAAGGCAGTACGCAGCAGAGCAATGCCGAGGTTGTGAGTTCGAGCATGGTTTTAGAAAGCCAGAGAGATTATAGCAGCGCAAGTTTTCAAATTCTAGCTAGAAAGATTGTTTGAGCATTGCATGGCTGGAAACAATTAGAAGAATTCTCAGAAAGTAATGCAAACGGCTTGAATATAACTGCATGGTCATCGTTCATTAAAAGAGAGTTCAAGGGCTAATGGATAGCCCAGCATTACATTGGATAGGTTTGTTCAATTGAAGTACATATTAGGTAGAATGTGTGTTAATCATTGGGCAAGAGAGGCTTATAGGTAGGGGCTTATGTGATCAAGCTTAGTAGCCTAGCTTTAAAATGGATCATTTTGTTTCTGATTCCCCACATTGTGTTTGATAATATGACTCTGTGTCAGAAGCTCCAGTGGCGCAATCGGTCAGCGCGCGGTACTAATAAGGCAGTACGCAGCAGAGCAATGCCGAGGTTGTGAGTTTGAGCCTCTCCTGGAGCACGGTTTTAGAAAGCAAGAGACGCTATGGAATTGAAAGATTTTAATGTCTAACTTAAAAGATCGTCTGAACATCACATTGCCGTCATCCATTAGAAGAATGATCATGGAATAATGCATAGAACCCATTTAATGTTCTATGTATGTCTTAAACTAGTAAAGTATTAAAGGGCTAACTTGAAAGATTTTTTTCAAACTGAATCACCCTCATGATTATAGCTCCAGTGGCTATAATCCCCACATGGATTTTGGTAGATGTTGCAGTCTAGAAGCTCCAGTGGCGCAATCGGTCAGCGCGCGGTACTTATAAGGCAGTACGCAGCAGAGCAATGCCGAGGTTGTGAGTTCGAGCCTCACCTGGAGCATGGTTTTAGAAAGCCAGAGAGATTATAGCAGCGCAAGTTTTCAAATTCTAGCTAGAAAGATTGTTTGAGCATTGCATGGCTGTAAACAATTAGAAGAATTCTCAGAAAGTAATGCAAACGGCTTGAATATAACTGCATGGTCATCGTTCATTAAAAGAGAGTTCAAGGGCTAATGGATAGCCCAGCATTACATTGGATAGGTTTGTTCAATTGAAGTACATATTAGGTAGAATGTGTGTTAATCATTGGGCAAGAGATTCTTATGGGTAGGGGCTTGTGTGATCAAGCTTAGTAGCCTAGCTTTAAAAAGGACCATTTTGTTTCTGATTCCCCACATTGTGTTTGATAATATGCCTCTGTGTCAGAAGCTCCAGTGGCGCAATCGGTCAGCGCGCGGTACTTATAAGGCAGTACGCAGCAGAGCAATGCCGAGGTTGTGAGTTCGAGCCTCTCCTGGAGCACGGTTTTAGAAAGCAAGAGACGCTATGGAATTGAAAGATTTTAATGTCTAACTTAAAAGATCGTCTGAACATCACATTGCCGTCATCCATTAGAAGAATGATCATGGAATAATGCATAGAACCCATTTAATGTTCTATGTATGTCTTAAACTAGTAAAGTATTAAAGGGCTAACTTGAAAGATTTTTTTCAAACTGAATCACCCTCATTATTATAGCTCCAGTGGCTATAATCCCCACATGGATTTTGGTGGATTTTGGTAGATGTTGCAGTCTAGAAGCTCCAGTGGCGCAATCGGTCAGCGCGCGGTACTTATAA
Organism: Rhinichthys klamathensis goyatoka; assembly: GCF_029890125.1. Classification (NCBI taxonomy): domain Eukaryota; kingdom Metazoa; phylum Chordata; class Actinopteri; order Cypriniformes; family Leuciscidae; genus Rhinichthys; species Rhinichthys klamathensis. The sequence goes on along the minus strand of NW_026607135.1, from coordinate 20,005 downwards.
GGCAGTACGCAGCAGAGCAATGCTGAGGTTGTGAGTTCGAGCCTCACCTGGAGCATGGTTTTAGAAAGCCAGAGAGATTATAGCAGCGCAAGTTTTCAAATTCTAGCTAGAAAGATTGTTTGAGCATTGCATGGCTGTAAACAATTAGAAGAATTCTCAGAAAGTAATGCAAACGGCTTGAATATAACTGCATGGTCATCGTTCATTAAAAGAGAGTTCAAGGGCTAATGGATAGCCCAGCATTACATTGGATAGGTTTGTTCAATTGAAGTACATATTAGGTAGAATGTGTGTTAATCATTGGGCAAGAGATTCTTATGGGTAGGGGCTTGTGTGATCAAGCTTAGTAGCCTAGCTTTAAAAAGGACCATTTTGTTTCTGATTCCCCACATTGTGTTTGATAATATGCCTCTGTGTCAGAAGCTCCAGTGGCGCAATCGGTCAGCGAGTGGTACTTATAAGGCAGTACGCAGCAGAGCAATGCCGAGGTTGTGAGTTCGACCCTCACCTGGAGCACGGTTTTAGAAAGCAAGAGACGCTATGGAATTGAAAGATTTTAATGTCTAACTTAAAAGATCGTCTGAACATCACATTGCCGTCATCCATTAGAAGAATGATCATGGAATAATGCATAAAACCCATTTAATGTTCTATGTATGTCTTAAACTAGTAAAGTATTAAAGGGCTAACTTGAAAGATTTTTTTCAAACTGAATCACCCTCATGATTATAGCTCCAGTGGCTATAATCCCGAGATGGATTTTGGTAGATGATGCAGTCTAGAAGCTCCAGTGGCGCAATCGGTCAGCGCGCGGTACTTATAAGGCAGTACGCAGCAGAGCAATGCCGAGGTTGTGAGTTCGAGCCTCACCTGGAGCATGGTTTTAGAAAGCCAGAGAGATTATAGCAGCGCAAGTTTTCAAATTCTAGCTAGAAAGATTGTTTGAGCATTGCATGGCTGTAAACAATTAGAAGAATTCTCAGAAAGTAATGCAAACGGCTTGAATATAACTGCATGGTCATCGTTCATTAAAAGAGAGTTCAAGGGCTAATGGATAGCCCAGCATTACATTGGATAGGTTTGTTCAATTGAAGTACATATTAGGTAGAATGTGTGTTAATCATTGGGCAAGAGATTCTTATAGGTAGGGGCTTGTGTGATCAAGCTTAGTAGCCTAGCTTTAAAAAGGACCATTTTGTTTCTGATTCCCCACATTGTGTTTGATAATATGCCTCTGTGTCAGAAGCTCCAGTGGCGCAATCGGTCAGCGAGCGGTACTTATAAGGCAGTACGCAGCAGAGCAATGCCGAGGTTGTGAGTTCGACCCTCACCTGGAGCACGGTTTTAGAAAGCAAGAGACGCTATGGAATTGAAAGATTTCAATGTCTAACTTAAAAGATCGTCTGAACATCACAATGCCGTCATCCATTAGAAGAATGATCACGGAATAATGCATAAAACCCATTTAATGTTCTATGTATGTCTTAAACTAGTAAACTATTAAAGGGCTAACTTGAAAGATTTTTTCAAACTGAATCACCCTCATGATTATAGCTCCATTGGCTATAATCCCCACATGGATTTTGGTAGATGTTGCAGTCTAGAAGCTCCAGTGGCGCAATCGGTCAGCGCGCGGTACTTATAAGGCAGTACGCAGCAGAGCAATGCCGAGGTTGTGAGTTCGAGCCTCACCTGGAGCACGGTTTTAGAAAGCAAGAGACGCTATGGAATTGAAAGATTTCAATGTCTAACTTAAAAGATCGTCTGAACATCACATTGCCGTCATCCATTAGAAGAATGATCACGGAATAATGCATAAAACCCATTTAATGTTCTATGTATGTCTTAAACTAGTAAAGTATTAAAGGGCTAACTTGAAAGATTTTTTTCAAACTGAATCACCCACATGATTATAGCTCCAGTGGCTATAATCCCCACATGGATTTTGGTAGATGTTTGCAGTCTAGAAGCTCCAGTGGCGCAATCGGTCAGCGCGCGGTACTTATAAGGCAGTACGCAGCAGAGCAATGCCGAGGTTGTGAGTTCGAGCCTCACCTGGAGCATGGTTTTAGAAAGCCAGAGAGATTATAGCAGCGCAAGTTTTCAAATTCTAGCTAGAAAGATTGTTTGAGCATTGCATGGCTGGAAACAATTAGAAGAATTCTCAGAAAGTAATGCAAACGGCTTGAATATAACTGCATGGTCATCGTTCATTAAAAGAGAGTTCAAGGGCTAATGGATAGCCCAGCATTACATTGGATAGGTTTGTTCAATTGAAGTACATATTAGGTAGAATGTGTGTTAATCATTGGGCAAGAGAGGCTTATAGGTAGGGGCTTATGTGATCAAGCTTAGTAGCCTAGCTTTAAAATGGATCATTTTGTTTCTGATTCCCCACATTGTGTTTGATAATATGACTCTGTGTCAGAAGCTCCAGTGGCGCAATCGGTCAGCGCGCGGTACTTATAAGGCAGTACGCAGCAGAGCAATGCCGAGGTTGTGAGTTCGAGCCTCTCCTGGAGCACGGTTTTAGAAAGCAAGAGACGCTATGGAATTGAAAGATTTTAATGTCTAACTTAAAAGATCGTCTGAACATCACATTGCCGTCATCCATTAGAAGAATGATCATGGAATAATGCATAGAACCCATTTAATGTTCTATGTATGTCTTAAACTAGTAAAGTATTAAAGGGCTAACTTGAAAGATTTTTTTCAAACTGAATCACCCTCATGATTATAGCTCCAGTGGCTATAATCCCCACATGGATTTTGGTAGATGTTGCAGTCTAGAAGCTCCAGTGGCGCAATCGGTCAGCGCGCGGTACTTATAAGGCAGTACGCAGCAGAGCAATGCCGAGGTTGTGAGTTCGAGCCTCACCTGGAGCATGGTTTTAGAAAGCCAGAGAGATTATAGCAGCGCAAGTTTTCAAATTCTAGCTAGAAAGATTGTTTGAGCATTGCATGGCTGGAAACAATTAGAAGAATTCTCAGAAAGTAATGCAAACGGTTTGAATATAACTGCATGGTCATCGTTCATTAAAAGAGAGTTCAAGGGCTAATGGATAGCCCAGCATTACATTGGATAGGTTTGTTCAATTGAAGTACATATTAGGTAGAATGTGTGTTAATCATTGGGCAAGAGAGGCTTATAGGTAGGGGCTTATGTGATCAAGCTTAGTAGCCTAGCTTTAAAATGGATCATTTTGTTTCTGATTCCCCACATTGTGTTTGATAATATGACTCTGTGTCAGAAGCTCCAGTGGCGCAATCGGTCAGCGAGTGGTACTTATAAGGCAGTACGCAGCAGAGCAATGCCGAGGTTGTGAGTTCGACCCTCACCTGGAGCACGGTTTTAGAAAGCAAGAGACGCTGTGGAATTGAAAGATTTCAATGTCTAACTTAAAAGATCGTCTGAACATCACAATGTCGTCATCCATTAGAAGAATGATCACGGAATAATGCATAAAACCCATTTAATGTTCTATGTATGTCTTAAACTAGTAAACTATTAAAGGGCTAACTTGAAAGATTTTTTCAAACTGAATCACCCTCATGATTATAGCTCCATTGGCTATAATCCCCACATGGATTTTGGTAGATATTGCAGTCTAGAAGCTCCAGTGGCACAATCGGTCAGCGCGCGGTACTTATAAGGCAGTACGCAGCAGAGCAATGCCGAGGTTGTGAGTTCGAGCCTCACCTGGAGCATGGTTTTAGAAAGCCAGAGAGATTATAGCAGCGCAAGTTTTCAAATTCTAGCTAGAAAGATTGTTTGAGCATTGCATGGCTGTAAACAATTAGAAGAATTCTCAGAAAGTAATGCAAACGGCTTGAATATAACTGCATGTTCATCGTTCATTAAAAGAGAGTTCAAGGGCTAATGGATAGCCCAGCATTACATTGGATAGGTTTGTTCAATTGAAGTACATATTAGGTAGAATGTGTGTTAATCATTGGGCAAGAGATTCTTATAGGTAGGGGCTTGTGTGATCAAGCTTAGTAGCCTAGCTTTAAAAAGGACCATTTTGTTTCTGATTCCCCACATTGTGTTTGATAATATGCCTCTGTGTCAGAAGCTCCAGTGGCGCAATCGGTCAGCGAGCGGTACTTATAAGGCAGTACGCAGCAGAGCAATGCCGAGGTTGTGAGTTCGACCCTCACCTGGAGCACGGTTTTAGAAAGCAAGAGACGCTATGGAATTGAAAGATTTCAATGTCTAACTTAAAAGATCGTCTGAACATCACAATGCCGTCATCCATTAGAAGAATGATCACGGAATAATGCATAAAACCCATTTAATGTTCTATGTATGTCTTAAACTAGTAAACTATTAAAGGGCTAACTTGAAAGATTTTTTCAAACTGAATCACCCTCATGATTATAGCTCCATTGGCTATAATCCCCACATGGATTTTGGTAGATGTTGCAGTCTAGAAGCTCCAGTGGCGCAATCGGTCAGCGCGCGGTACTTATAAGGCAGTACGCAGCAGAGCAATGCCGAGGTTGTGAGTTCGAGCCTCACCTGGAGCATGGTTTTAGAAAGCAAGAGACGCTATGGAATTGAAAGATTTCAATGTCTAACTTAAAAGATCGTCTGAACATCACATTGCCATCATCCATTAGAAGAATGATCACGGAATAATGCATAAAACCCATTTAATGTTCTATGTATGTCTTAAACTAGTAAAGTATTAAATGGCTAACTTGAAAGATTTTTTTCAAACTGAATCACCCTCATGATTATAGCTCCAGTGGCTATAATCCCCACATGGATTTTGGTAGATGTTGCAGTCTAGAAGCTCCAGTGGCGCAATCGGTCAGCGCGCGGTACTTATAAGGCAGTACGCAGCAGAGCAATGCCGAGGTTGTGAGTTCGAGCCTCACCAGGAGCATGGTTTTAGAAAGCCAGAGAGATTATAGCAGCGCAAGTTTTCAAATTCTAGCTAGAAAGATTGTTTGAGCATTGCATGGCTGGAAACAATTAGAAGAATTCTCAGAAAGTAATGCAAACGGCTTGAATATAACTGCATGGTCATCGTTCATTAAAAGAGAGTTCAAGGGCTAATGGATAGCCCAGCATTACATTGGATAGGTTTGTTCAATTGAAGTACATATTAGGTAGAATGTGTGTTAATCATTGGGCAAGAGAGGCTTATAGGTAGGGGCTTATGTGATCAAGCTTAGTAGCCTAGCTTTAAAATGGATCATTTTGTTTCTGATTCCCCACATTGTGTTTGATAATATGACTCTGTGTCAGAAGCTCAAGGGCTAATGGATAGCCCAGCATTACATTGGATAGGTTTGTTCAATTGAAGTACATATTAGGTAGAATGTGTGTTAATCATTGGGCAAGAGATTCTTATAGGTAGGGGCTTGTGTGATCAAGCTTAGTAGCCTAGCTTTAAAAAGGACCATTTTGTTTCTGATTCCCCACATTGTGTTTGATAATATGCCTCTGTGTCAGAAGCTCCAGTGGCGCAATCGGTCAGCGAGCGGTACTTATAAGGCAGTACGCAGCAGAGCAATGCCGAGGTTGTGAGTTCGACCCTCACCTGGAGCACGGTTTTAGAAAGCAAGAGACGCTATGGAATTGAAAGATTTCAATGTCTAACTTAAAAGATCGTCTGAACATCACAATGCCGTCATCCATTAGAAGAATGATCACGGAATAATGCATAAAACCCATTTAATGTTCTATGTATGTCTTAAACTAGTAAACTATTAAAGGGCTAACTTGAAAGATTTTTTCAAACTGAATCACCCTCATGATTATAGCTCCATTGGCTATAATCCCCACATGGATTTTGGTAGATGTTGCAGTCTAGAAGCTCCAGTGGCGCAATCGGTCAGCGCGCGGTACTTATAAGGCAGTACGCAGCAGAGCAATGCCGAGGTTGTGAGTTCGAGCCTCACCTGGAGCATGGTTTTAGAAAGCCAGAGAGATTATAGCAGCGCAAGTTTTCAAATTCTAGCTAGAAAGATTGTTTGAGCATTGCATGGCTGGAAACAATTAGAAGAATTCTCAGAAAGTAATGCAAACGGCTTGAATATAACTGCATGGTCATCGTTCATTAAAAGAGAGTTCAAGGGCTAATGGATAGCCCAGCATTACATTGGATAGGTTTGTTCAATTGAAGTACATATTAGGTAGAATGTGTGTTAATCATTGGGCAAGAGAGGCTTATAGGTAGGGGCTTGTGTGATCAAGCTTAGTAGCCTAGCTTTAAAATTGATTATTTTGTTTCTGATTCCCCACATTGTGTTTGATAATATGCCTCTGTGTCAGAAGCTCCAGTGGCGCAATCGGTCAGCGCGCGGTACTTATAAGGCAGTACGCAGCAGAGCAATGCCGAGGTTGTGAGTTCGAGCCTCTCCTGGAGCACGGTTTTAGAAAGCAAGAGACGCTATGGAATTGAAAGATTTTAATGTCTAACTTAAAAGATCGTCTGAACATCACATTGCCGTCATCCATTAGAAGAATGATCATGGAATAATCCATAGAACCCATTTAATGTTCTATGTATGTCTTAAACTAGTAAAGTATTAAAGGGCTAACTTGAAAGATTTTTTTCAAACTGAATCACCCTCATGATTATAGCTCCAGTGGCTATAATCCCCACATGGATTTTGGTAGATGTTGCAGTCTAGAAGCTCCAGTGGCGCAATCGGTCAGCGCGCGGTACTTATAAGGCAGTACGCAGCAGAGCAATGCCGAGGTTGTGAGTTCGAGCCTCACCTGGAGCATGGTTTTAGAAAGCCAGAGAGATTATAGCAGCGCAAGTTTTCAAATTCTAGCTAGAAAGATTGTTTGAGCATTGCATGGCTGGAAACAATTAGAAGAATTCTCAGAAAGTAATGCAAACGGCTTGAATATAACTGCATGGTCATCGTTCATTAAAAGAGAGTTCAAGGGCTAATGGATAGCCCAGCATTACATTGGATAGGTTTGTTCAATTGAAGTACATATTAGGTAGAATGCGTGTTAATCATTGGGCAAGAGATTCTTATAGGTAGGGGCTTGTGTGATCAAGCTTAGTAGCCTAGCTTTAAAATTGATTATTTTGTTTCTGATTCCCCACATTGTGTTTGATAATATGCCTCTGTGTCAGAAGCTCCAGTGGCGCAATCGGTCAGCGCGCGGTACTTATAAGGCAGTACGCAGCAGAGCAATGCCGAGGTTGTGAGTTCGAGCCTCACCTGGAGCATGGTTTTAGAAAGCAAGAGACGCTATGGAATTGAAAGATTTTAATGTCTAACTTAAAAGATCGTCTGAACATCACATTGCCGTCATCCATTAGAAGAATGATCATGGAATAATGCATAAAACCCATTTAATGTTCTATGTATGTCTTAAACTAGTAAAGTATTAAATGGCTAACTTGAAAGATTTTTTTCAAACTGAATCACCCTCATGATTATAGCTCCAGTGGCTATAATCCCCACATGGATTTTGGTAGATGTTGCAGTCTAGAAGCTCCAGTGGCGCAATCGGTCAGCGCGCGGTATTTATAAGGCAGTACGCAGCAGAGCAATGCCGAGGTTGTGAGTTCGAGCCTCACCTGGAGCATGGTTTTAGAAAGCCAGAGAGATTATAGCAGCGCAAGTTTTCAAATTCTAGCTAGAAAGATTGTTTGAGCATTGCATGGCTGGAAACAATTAGAAGAATTCTCAGAAAGTAATGCAAACGGTTTGAATATAACTGCATGGTCATCGTTCATTAAAAGAGAGTTCAAGGGCTAATGGATAGCCCAGCATTACATTGGATAGGTTTGTTCAATTGAAGTACATATTAGGTAGAATGTGTGTTAATCATTGGGCAAGAGAGGCTTATAGGTAGGGGCTTATGTGATCAAGCTTAGTAGCCTAGCTTTAAAATGGATCATTTTGTTTCTGATTCCCCACATTGTGTTTGATAATATGACTCTGTGTCAGAAGCTCCAGTGGCGCAATCGGTCAGCGAGTGGTACTTATAAGGCAGTACGCAGCAGAGCAATGCCGAGGTTGTGAGTTCGACCCTCACCTGGAGCACGGTTTCAGAAAGCAAGAGACGCTGTGGAATTGAAAGGTTTCAATGTCTAACTTAAAAGATCGTCTGAACATCACAATGTCGTCATCCATTAGAAGAATGATCACGGAATAATGCATAAAACCCATTTAATGTTCTATGTATGTCTTAAACTAGTAAACTATTAAAGGGCTAACTTGAAAGATTTTTTCAAACTGAATCACCCTCATGATTATAGCTCCATTGGCTATAATCCCCACATGGATTTTGGTAGATATTGCAGTCTAGAAGCTCCAGTGGCACAATCGGTCAGCGCGCGGTACTTATAAGGCAGTACGCAGCAGAGCAATGCCGAGGTTGTGAGTTCGAGCCTCACCTGGAGCATGGTTTTAGAAAGCCAGAGAGATTATAGCAGCGCAAGTTTTCAAATTCTAGCTAGAAAGATTGTTTGAGCATTGCATGGCTGGAAACAATTAGAAGAATTCTCAGAAAGTAATGCAAACGGCTTGAATATAACTGCATGGTCATCGTTCATTAAAAGAGAGTTCAAGGGCTAATGGATAGCCCAGCATTACATTGGATAGGTTTGTTCAATTGAAGTACATATTAGGTAGAATGTGTGTTAATCATTGGGCAAGAGAGGCTTATAGGTAGGGGCTTATGTGATCAAGCTTAGTAGCCTAGCTTTAAAATGGATCATTTTGTTTCTGATTCCCCACATTGTGTTTGATAATATGACTCTGTGTCAGAAGCTCCAGTGGCGCAATCGGTCAGAGCGCGGTACTAATAAGGCAGTACGCAGCAGAGCAATGCCGAGGTTGTGAGTTCGAGCCTCACCTGGAGCACGGTTTTAGAAAGCAAGAGACGCTATGGAATTGAAAGATTTCAATGTCTAACTTAAAAGATCGTCTGAACATCACATTGCCGTCATCCATTAGAAGAATGATCACGGAATAATGCATAAAACCCATTTAATGTTCTATGTATGTCTTAAACTAGTAAAGTATTAAAGGGCTAACTTGAAAGATTTTTTTCAAACTGAATCACCCACATGATTATAGCTCCAGTGGCTATAATCCCCACATGGATTTTGGTAGATGTTTGCAGTCTAGAAGCTCCAGTGGCGCAATCGGTCAGCGCGCGGTACTTATAAGGCAGTACGCAGCAGAGCAATGCCGAGGTTGTGAGTTCGAGCCTCACCTGGAGCATGGTTTTAGAAAGCCAGAGAGATTATAGCAGCGCAAGTTTTCAAATTCTAGCTAGAAAGATTGTTTGAGCATTGCATGGCTGGAAACAATTAGAAGAATTCTCAGAAACTAATGCAAACGGCTTGAATATAACTGCATGGTCATCGTTCATTAAAAGAGAGTTCAAGGGCTAATGGATAGCCCAGCATTACATTGGATAGGTTTGTTCAATTGAAGTACATATTAGGTAGAATGTGTGTTAATCATTGGGCAAGAGAGGCTTATAGGTAGGGGCTTATGTGATCAAGCTTAGTAAACTAGCTTTAAAATGGATCATTTTGTTTCTGATTCCCCACATTGTGTTTGATAATATGACTCTGTGTCAGAAGCTCCAGTGGCGCAATCGGTCAGCGCGTGGTACTTATAAGGCAGTACGCAGCAGAGCAATGCCGAGGTTGTGAGTTCGAGCCTCTCCTGGAGCACGGTTTTAGAAAGCAAGAGACGCTATGGAATTGAAAGATTTTAATGTCTAACTTAAAAGATCGTCTGAACATCACATTGCCGTCATCCATTAGAAGAATGATCATGGAATAATGCATAAAACCCATTTAATGTTCTATGTATGTCTTAAACTAGTAAAGTATTAAAGGGCTAACTTGAAAGATTTTTTTCAAACTGAATCACCCTCATGATTATAGCTCCAGTGGCTATAATCCCCACATGGATTTTGGTGGATTTTGGTAGATGTTGCAGTCTAGAAGCTCCAGTGGCGCAATCGGTCAGCGCGCGGTACTTATAAGGCAGTACGCAGCAGAGCAATGCCGAGGTTGTGAGTTCGAGCCTCACCTGGAGCATGGTTTTAGAAAGCCAGAGAGATTATAGCAGCGCAAGTTTTCAAATTCTAGCTAGAAAGATTGTTTGAGCATTGCATGGCTGTAAACAATTAGAAGAATTCTCAGAAAGTAATGCAAACGGCTTGAATATAACTGCATGGTCATCGTTCATTAAAAGAGAGTTCAAGGGCTAATGGATAGCCCAGCATTACATTGGATAGGTTTGTTCAATTGAAGTACATATTAGGTAGAATGTGTGTTAATCATTGGGCAAGAGATTCTTATGGGTAGGGGCTTGTGTGATCAAGCTTAGTAGCCTAGCTTTAAAAAGGACCATTTTGTTTCTGATTCCCCACATTGTGTTTGATAATATGCCTCTGTGTCAGAAGCTCCAGTGGCGCAATCGGTCAGCGCGCGGTACTTATAAGGCAGTACGCAGCAGAGCAATGCCGAGGTTGTGAGTTCGACCCTCACCTGGAGCACGGTTTTAGAAAGCAAGAGACGCTATGGAATTGAAAGATTTCAATGTCTAACTTAAAAGATCGTCTGAACATCACAATGCCGTCATCCATTAGAAGAATGATCACGGAATAATGTATAAAACCCATTTAATGTTCTATGTATGTCTTAAACTAGTAAAGTATTAAAGGGCTAACTTGAAAGATTTTTTCAAACTGAATCACCCTCATGATTATAGCTCCATTGGCTATAATCCCCACATGGATTTTGGTAGATGTTGCAGTTTAGAAGCTCCAGTGGCGCAATCGGTCAGCGCGCGGTATTTATAAGGCAGTACGCAGCAGAGCAATGCCGAGGTTGTGAGTTCGAGCCTCACCTGGAGCATGGTTTTAGAAAGCCAGAGAGATTATAGCAGCGCAAGTTTTCAAATTCTAGCTAGAAAGATTGTTTGAGCATTGCATGGCTGGAAACAATTAGAAGAATTCTCAGAAAGTAATGCAAACGGTTTGAATATAACTGCATGGTCATCGTTCATTAAAAGAGAGTTCAAGGGCTAATGGATAGCCCAGCATTACATTGGATAGGTTTGTTCAATTGAAGTACATATTAGGTAGAATGTGTGTTAATCATTGGGCAAGAGAGGCTTATAGGTAGGGGCTTATGTGATCAAGCTTAGTAGCCTAGCTTTAAAATGGATCATTTTGTTTCTGATTCCCCACATTGTGTTTGATAATATGACTCTGTGTCAGAAGCTCCAGTGGCGCAATCGGTCAGCGAGTGGTACTTATAAGGCAGTACGCAGCAGAGCAATGCCGAGGTTGTGAGTTCGACCCTCACCTGGAGCACGGTTTTAGAAAGCAAGAGACGCTGTGGAATTGAAAGATTTCAATGTCTAACTTAAAAGATCGTCTGAACATCACAATGTCGTCATCCATTAGAAGAATGATCACGGAATAATGCATAAAACCCATTTAATGTTCTATGTATGTCTTAAACTAGTAAACTATTAAAGGGCTAACTTGAAAGATTTTTTCAAACTGAATCACCCTCATGATTATAGCTCCATTGGCTATAATCCCCACATGGATTTTGGTAGATATTGCAGTCTAGAAGCTCCAGTGGCACAATCGGTCAGCGCGCGGTACTTATAAGGCAGTACGCAGCAGAGCAATGCCGAGGTTGTGAGTTCGAGCCTCACCTGGAGCATGGTTTTAGAAAGCCAGAGAGATTATAGCAGCGCAAGTTTTCAAATTCTAGCTAGAAAGATTGTTTGAGCATTGCATGGCTGTAAACAATTAGAAGAATTCTCAGAAAGTAATGCAAACGGCTTGAATATAACTGCATGTTCATCGTTCATTAAAAGAGAGTTCAAGGGCTAATGGATAGCCCAGCATTACATTGGATAGGTTTGTTCAATTGAAGTACATATTAGGTAGAATGTGTGTTAATCATTGGGCAAGAGATTCTTATAGGTAGGGGCTTGTGTGATCAAGCTTAGTAGCCTAGCTTTAAAAAGGACCATTTTGTTTCTGATTCCCCACATTGTGTTTGATAATATGCCTCTGTGTCAGAAGCTCCAGTGGCGCAATCGGTCAGCGAGCGGTACTTATAAGGCAGTACGCAGCAGAGCAATGCCGAGGTTGTGAGTTCGACCCTCACCTGGAGCACGGTTTTAGAAAGCAAGAGACGCTATGGAATTGAAAGATTTCAATGTCTAACTTAAAAGATCGTCTGAACATCAAAATGCCGTCATCCATTAGAAGAATGATCACGGAATAATGCATAAAACCCATTTAATGTTCTATGTATGTCTTAAACTAGTAAACTATTAAAGGGCTAACTTGAAAGATTTTTTCAAACTGAATCACCCTCATGATTATAGCTCCATTGGCTATAATCCCCACATGGATTTTGGTAGATGTTGCAGTCTAGAAGCTCCAGTGGCGCAATCGGTCAGCGCGCGGTACTTATAAGGCAGTACGCAGCAGAGCAATGCCGAGGTTGTGAGTTCGAGCCTCACCTGGAGCATGGTTTTAGAAAGCAAGAGACGCTATGGAATTGAAAGATTTCAATGTCTAACTTAAAAGATCGTCTGAACATCACATTGCCATCATCCATTAGAAGAATGATCACGGAATAATGCATAAAACCCATTTAATGTTCTATGTATGTCTTAAACTAGTAAAGTATTAAATGGCTAACTTGAAAGATTTTTTTCAAACTGAATCACCCTCATGATTATAGCTCCAGTGGCTATAATCCCCACATGGATTTTGGTAGATGTTGCAGTCTAGAAGCTCCAGTGGCGCAATCGGTCAGCGCGCGGTACTTATAAGGCAGTACGCAGCAGAGCAATGTCGAGGTTGTGAGTTCGAGCCTCACCAGGAGCATGGTTTTAGAAAGCCAGAGAGATTATAGCAGCGCAAGTTTTCAAATTCTAGCTAGAAAGATTGTTTGAGCATTGCATGGCTGGAAACAATTAGAAGAATTCTCAGAAAGTAATGCAAACGGCTTGAATATAACTGCATGGTCATCGTTCATTAAAAGAGAGTTCAAGGGCTAATGGATAGCCCAGCATTGCATTGGATAGGTTTGTTCAATTGAAGTACATATTAGGTAGAATGCGTGTTAATCATTGGGCAAGAGAGGCTTATAGGTAGGGGCTTATGTGATCAAGCTTAGTAGCCTAGCTTTAAAATGGATCATTTTGTTTCTGATTCCCCACATTGTGTTTGATAATATGACTCTGTGTCAGAAGCTCCAGTGGCGCAATCGGTCAGCGCGCGGAACGTATAAGGCAGTACGCAGCAGAGCAATGCCGAGGTTGTGAGTTCGAGCCTCACCTGGAGCACGGTTTTAGAAAGCAAGAGACGCTATGGAATTGAAAGATTTCAATGTCTAACTTAAAAGATCGTCTGAACATCACATTGCCGTCATCCATTAGAAGAATGATCACGGAATAATGCATAAAAACCATTTAATGTTCTATGTATGTCTTAAACTAGTAAAGTATTAAAGGGCTAACTTGAAAGATTTTTTCAAACTGAATCACCCTCATGATTATAGCTCCAGTGGCTCTAATCCCCACATGGATTTTGGTAGATGTTGCAGTCTAGAAGCTCCAGTGGCGCAATCGGTCAGCGCGCGGTACTTATAAGGCAGTACGCAGCAGAGCAATGCCGAGGTTGTGAGTTCGAGCCTCACCTGGTGCATGGTTTTAGAAAGCCAGAGGATTATAGCAGCGCAAGTTTTCAAATTCTAGCTAGAAAGATTGTTTGAGCATTGCATGGCTGGAAACAATTAGAAGAATTCTCAGAAAGTAATGCAAACGGCTTGAATATAACTGCATGGTCATCGTTCATTAAAAGAGAGTTCAAGGGCTAATGGATAGCCCAGCATTACATTGGATAGGTTTGTTCAATTGAAGTACATATTAGGTAGAATGTGTGTTAATCATTGGGCAAGAGAGGCTTATAGGTAGGGGCTTATGTGATCAAGCTTAGTAGCCTAGCTTTAAAATGGATCATTTTGTTTCTGATTCCCCACATTGTGTTTGATAATATGACTCTGTGTCAGAAGCTCCAGTGGCGCAATCGGTCAGCGCGCGGTACTTATAAGGCAGTACGCAGCAGAGCAATGCCGAGGTTGTGAGTTCGAGCCTCACCTGGAGCACGGTTTTAGAAAGCAAGAGACGCTATGGAATTGAAAGATTTTAATGTCTAACTTAAAAGATCGTCTGAACATCACATTGCGGTCATCCATTAGAAGAATGATCATGGAATAATGCATAAAACCCATTTAATGTTCTATGTATGTCTTAAACTAGTAAAGTATTAAAGGGCTAACTTGAAAGATTTTTTTCAAACTGAATCACCCTCATGATTATAGCTCCAGTGGCTATAATCCCCACATGGATTTTGGTAGATGTTGCAGTCTAGAAGCTCCAGTGGCGCAATCGCTCAGCGCGTGGTACTTATAAGGCAGTACGCAGCAGAGCAATGCCGAGGTTGTGAGTTCGAGCCTCACCTGGAGCATGGTTTTAGAAAGCCAGAGAGATTATAGCAGCGCAAGTTTTCAAATTCTAGCTAGAAAGATTGTTTGAGCATTGCATGGCTGTAAACAATTAGAAGAATTCTCAGAAAGTAATGCAAACGGCTTGAATATAACTGCATGGTCATCGTTCATTAAAAGAGAGTTCAAGGGCTAATGGATAGCCCAGCATTACATTGGATAGGTTTGTTCAATTGAAGTACATATTAGGTAGAATGTGTGTTAATCATTGGGCAAGAGATTCTTATGGGTAGGGGCTTGTGTGATCAAGCTTAGTAGCCTAGCTTTAAAAAGGACCATTTTGTTTCTGATTCCCCACATTGTGTTTGATAATATGCCTCTGTGTCAGAAGCTCCAGTGGCGCAATCGGTCAGCGCGCGGTACTTATAAGGCAGTACGCAGCAGAGCAATGCCGAGGTTGTGAGTTCGAGCCTCACCTGGAGCATGGTTTTAGAAAGCCAGAGAGATTATAGCAGCGCAAGTTTTCAAATTCTAGCTAGAAAGATTGTTTGAGCATTGCATGGCTGTAAACAATTAGAAGAATTCTCAGAAAGTAATGCAAACGGCTTGAATATAACTGCATGGTCATCGTTCATTAAAAGAGAGTTCAAGGGCTAATGGATAGCCCAGCATTACATTGGATAGCTTTGTTCAATTGAAGTACATATTAGGTAGAATGTGTGTTAATCATTGGGCAAGAGATTCTTATAGGTAGGGGCTTGTGTGATCAAGCTTAGTAGCCTAGCTTTAAAAAGGACCATTTTGTTTCTGATTCCCCACATTGTGTTTGATAATATGCCTCTGTGTCAGAAGCTCCAGTGGCGCAATCGGTCAGCGAGCGGTACTTATAAGGCAGTACGCAGCAGAGCAATGCCGAGGTTGTGAGTTCGACCCTCACCTGGAGCACGGTTTTAGAAAGCAAGAGACGCTATGGAATTGAAAGATTTCAATGTCTAACTTAAAAGATCGTCTGAACATCACAATGCCGTCATCCATTAGAAGAATGATCACGGAATAATGCATAAAACCCATTTAATGTTCTATGTATGTCTTAAACTAGTAAACTATTAAAGGGCTAACTTGAAAGATTTTTTCAAACTGAATCACCCTCATGATTATAGCTCCATTGGCTATAATCCCCACATGGATTTTGGTAGATGTTGCAGTCTAGAAGCTCCAGTGGCGCAATCGGTCAGCGCGCGGTACTTATAAGGCAGTACGCAGCAGAGCAATGCCGAGGTTGTGAGTTCGAGCCTCACCTGGAGCATGGTTTTAGAAAGCCAGAGAGATTATAGCAGCGCAAGTTTTCAAATTCTAGCTAGAAAGATTGTTTGAGCATTGCATGGTTGGAAACAATTAGAAGAATTCTCAGAAAGTAATGCAAACGGCTTGAATATAACTGCATGGTCATCGTTAATTAAAAGAGAGTTCAAGGGCTAATGGATAGCCCAGCATTACATTGGATAGGTTTGTTCAATTGAAGTACATATTAGGTAGAATGTGTGTTAATCATTGGGCAAGAGAGGCTTATAGGTAGGGGCTTATGTGATCAAGCTTAGTAGCCTAGCTTTAAAATGGATCATTTTGTTTCTGATTCCCCACATTGTGTTTGATAATATGACTCTGTGTCAGAAGCTCCAGTGGCGCAATCGGTCAGCGCGCGGTACTTATAAGGCAGTACGCAGCAGAGCAATGCCGAGGTTGTGAGTTCGAGCCTCACCTGGAGCACGGTTTTAGAAAGCAAGAGACGCTATGGAATTGAAAGATTTCAATGTCTAACTTAAAAGATCGTCTGAACATCACATTGCCGTCATCCATTAGAAGAATGATCACGGAATAATGCATAAAAACCATTTAATGTTCTATGTATGTCTTAAACTAGTAAAGTATTAAAGGGCTAACTTGAAAGATTTTTTCAAACTGAATCACCCTCATGATTATAGCTCCAGTGGCTCTAATCCCCACATGGATTTTGGTAGATGTTGCAGTCTAGAAGCTCCAGTGGCGCAATCGGTCAGCGCGCGGTACTTATAAGGCAGTACGCAGCAGAGCAATGCCGAGGTTGTGAGTTCGAGCCTCACCTGGAGCATGGTTTTAGAAAGCCAGAGGATTATAGCAGCGCAAGTTTTCAAATTCTAGCTAGAAAGATTGTTTGAGCATTGCATGGCTGGAAACAATTAGAAGAATTCTCAGAAAGTAATGCAAACGGCTTGAATATAACTGCATGGTCATCGTTCATTAAAAGAGAGTTCAAGGGCTAATGGATAGCCCAGCATTACATTGGATAGGTTTGTTCAATTGAAGTACATATTAGGTAGAATGTGTGTTAATCATTGGGCAAGAGAGGCTTATAGGTAGGGGCTTATGTGATCAAGCTTAGTAGCCTAGCTTTAAAATGGATCATTTTGTTTCTGATTCCCCACATTGTGTTTGATAATATGACTCTGTGTCAGAAGCTCCAGTGGCGCAATCGGTCAGCGCGCGGTACTTATAAGGCAGTACGCAGCAGAGCAATGCCGAGGTTGTGAGTTCGAGCCTCACCTGGAGCACGGTTTTAGAAAGCAAGAGACGCTATGGAATTGAAAGATTTTAATGTCTAACTTAAAAGATCGTCTGAACATCACATTGCCGTCATCCATTAGAAGAATGATCATGGAATAATGCATAAAACCCATTTAATGTTCTATGTATGTCTTAAACTAGTAAAGTATTAAAGGGCTAACTTGAAAGATTTTTTTCAAACTGAATCACCCTCATGATTATAGCTCCAGTGGCTATAATCCCCACATGGATTTTGGTAGATGTTGCAGTCTAGAAGCTCCAGTGGCGCAATCGCTCAGCGCGTGGTACTTATAAGGCAGTACGCAGCAGAGCAATGCCGAGGTTGTGAGTTCGAGCCTCACCTGGAGCATGGTTTTAGAAAGCCAGAGAGATTATAGCAGCGCAAGTTTTCAAATTCTAGCTAGAAAGATTGTTTGAGCATTGCATGGCTGTAAACAATTAGAAGAATTCTCAGAAAGTAATGCAAACGGCTTGAATATAACTGCATGGTCATCGTTCATTAAAAGAGAGTTCAAGGGCTAATGGATAGCCCAGCATTACATTGGATAGGTTTGTTCAATTGAAGTACATATTAGGTAGAATGTGTGTTAATCATTGGGCAAGAGATTCTTATGGGTAGGGGCTTGTGTGATCAAGCTTAGTAGCCTAGCTTTAAAAAGGACCATTTTGTTTCTGATTCCCCACATTGTGTTTGATAATATGCCTCTGTGTCAGAAGCTCCAGTGGCGCAATCGGTCAGCGCGCGGTACTTATAAGGCAGTACGCAGCAGAGCAATGCCGAGGTTGTGAGTTCGAGCCTCACCTGGAGCATGGTTTTAGAAAGCCAGAGAGATTATAGCAGCGCAAGTTTTCAAATTCTAGCTAGAAAGATTGTTTGAGCATTGCATGGCTGTAAACAATTAGAAGAATTCTCAGAAAGTAATGCAAACGGCTTGAATATAACTGCATGGTCATCGTTCATTAAAAGAGAGTTCAAGGGCTAATGGATAGCCCAGCATTACATTGGATAGGTTTGTTCAATTGAAGTACATATTAGGTAGAATGTGTGTTAATCATTGGGCAAGAGATTCTTATAGGTAGGGGCTTGTGTGATCAAGCTTAGTAGCCTAGCTTTAAAAAGGACCATTTTGTTTCTGATTCCCCACAGTGTGTTTGATAATATGCCTCTGCGTCAGAAGCTCCAGTGGCGCAATCGGTCAGCGCGCGGTACTTATAAGGCAGTACGCAGCAGAGCAATGCCGAGGTTGTGAGTTCGACCCTCACCCTAACGGAGATGTAGTCCCATCGCCACTATTGCTGGACCACCGCTGACTCTGAGTTACGCTCGGCTCCTCAACGAAAAACAACTAGTGCGTGCATCCACTTCCATATTTATACCCGTGCTGCAAAAAAATCGATTCATTCATTGCTATAGGAGAGGAAGAATTTTCTAATCTTGTTAAAGATACAATATGTAATTTTTTTCGCCGCTACGGGTCGCTAACCTCTTACATTAACAAAGGCGTAGGTTGATGACGCAAAATTCCAGTTGAATTATGGAACTTGTCGTCAAGCTTATGGATCTAATAATGCTTATGGATGAGTGAATAACTTACATTGATGTTTTTATCATGACTGTGGTATGAAGCAGGGCTCGATTGCTAATAAGAGACAGATATCATCGCCATATGCGAGTCCCGCGGATATAAAGGAATAAGGACATTTAATTCGACCAAACTACCCGCAAGTGCTGAATTACTACTCACACAGGTCAGTTTATTTGACAAATGAAGCTTGTGAGGTAACGCAGCGCTGTTTCACTTGGTCTACACTATCACACTAAACAGCATTTGAGTGTTATAATGTTATAATGTTATTCTATGTGTTAGTTCGTTGGCTGTATGAGACTAGCAGTAAGCCAGATCAACATTAGAATAACATACAGATCATATTCTAATATTTAATCATGTTGAACTATATAACATTGATTAGTTTTATTTGCTCACACCTGTCTAATAAAGTACATGTAAGAGCTCTGTCAAGTCGCAGTTTGTCACGGACGTGTAGCTCTCAGCATCTCGAAAACGCCATGCTGATATTGATCCTCGTTTTAGTTCTCCTTTTTCCCCCAAAGTCTGCTTGCCATGGTCCATAATGTTTGAACCAGTGTTGTTTTTGGCAGCCCTTTTAGTTTTAGTCTTAGTCTTAGTCTTTTGGACGAAAATGCTTTTTAGTTTTAGTCACATTTTAGTCACTTAAAAACGTAATAGTTTTAGTCAAGTTTTAGTTGACGAAAACAAAAAAAGGTTTTAGTCAAGTTTTAGTCGCCGAAAACGCAAAAAGGTTTAAATCAAGTTAAGTAAAAAAAAAAGTCTTTAAAAAATAGAGAAAATAAAATGCGGCTGTGTCAAAATTGGTATCGAAGTTCAAAAATAGAAAAGAAATAAAAGTGCCACTTTGCAATCTGTTAAAAAAAAGAAAAGAATAGAAATCCATTTGGCAAGACAGGTCTATTTATCCCTGCATTAGTGGCTGCAATGAGCCTGTTTTGAATTGCACAATTTCTCAAAAGTCATGCTCAATGTTCAGCTGAGATGTGTACTGTTTTCAGTGAAACTGAAACAGCTGAAAAGCCCATCTCACAGAGATATGATGTGGCAAAGGGAAGAAGAATGCACACAGCTCTCTGCCTTTAGCCTACTTAAAAACGTGATATACCGTATATACACACACATATATATATATATATATATATATATATATATATATTTTTTTTTTTTTAAATAGCCTAGATAAAATAGACATAACATACTGTGTTGATATGGGATTAAATGATGGGTAGTGTATGGGCAGTGTGTAAGAAATAAACTAATGATTAATTACTTTAATATTCCTTTGTTCCGATCAGAGCATGTGAGCGAAGAGCGCAT
>NW_026607134.1:147500-169311 GCF_029890125.1 Rhinichthys klamathensis goyatoka | reverse complement strand
TGTGTGTGTGTGTGTGTGTGTGTTTGTGTGTATGGATGGATGAATGAGTGAGTCTGTGTGTGTGTGTGTGTTTGTGTGTATGGATGGATGAATGAGTGGGTGAGTGTGTGTGTGTGTGTGTGTGTATGAATATGTGTGTGTGTGTGTAGATGGATGGACAGATAGATTCTATTCTATGCCATTCTTTAGGAAACCCAAAATGCTTCTTCTATCGCATCGCTGCAAAAACCCCTTTTGGCACATTTATTTCTCAGAGTGTGGAAGCCTTGGACAAGCGTCGGCACGTTGAACACTTTCTGCAGTTCTGAGGAGCTGAACGACACACAGATCAAAGAGTGAACAGTGAAGACAGCTGTCAAGTGTTCACACCGGAAACAATACAGTTTCAGAGAATCTGACAAGCCGCACGTCAACAGCGAAAGGAAAACTCCCTCGCACTCTTCGCTCAGTGTGTGTTACAGTACAGCGGACTGGCTATGAATATGGGTTGTAAAATCATAAATATTGATTGATTAATCAGCCGTGAAGGAGTGTTTCTGCAGAACTGTCTCGCAAGACGTTGCGTAACGGGAGAGCCGAGCCTGACCTGTGAGTGAGAGAAATGTCTATTTTGAGTGTTATTTCTGCAGAAATGATACAACAGTGAAGCGACTCAAAAACACAACTCGGCAGAAATCCCCCAGCGAAGGGAAAGTGTTCCAAGTTTTAAGCTGAACATTAGCATTCGGACGATACTGAAAAAAAAAAAAAGGGTAAGTGTGAGAGAAAAAAAACGTGTTATGGATTTCACTGAGAAGATTTTCACGGTTATTAAATATAGTTAATTCTGTTTAAAACATCATCAGGGTTGGCAATTGAGAACAGGTTCTTTATTTAGAACTGGTTCAGATTTGTGATATAAAAGCAGAAATAAATTATTTGCATGACATTCATTTCCATTAATGTTTCTCAAATGTGCTTTTTTCTGAAGATGTGGACAAATATATATTTTTTTTACTAAAATACTCCAATCAAATCACACTGGGTAATCAGTGTACTGTAATACCCAAACCAATGAGTCTTATGAATCGGATCCAGTGCGTTTCTGTGTTTGGTTGTGTTGTGGAGCGCACGTGTGTTGTGAAACTGATGTTTTCTTAATTTGCGGGTGTTTTTCTATTAGCATGTGTTTCCTTCGGTTGCAGCGTGTTGAGCTCTCTCGGCCACCGTAGTTTGACTCCGAGGTCCTGCTTAAACCGGAGCATGACTGCACGAGTCGGGCTTGTTGAGCCGTCCACCTGTGGGCAGACATGAGGAGGAAGGCAGTACGGGGAAACAGAAACGAGTCTCATCTCATACTTGAAATGCATAATTGATGTTGAGCAGCGTCGGTCTGCTCTCAGCAGGGGTCCTGTCGTGATGAGACGGGTAATTAGCACAACGAGGCCCTCGGCCGCTGAGGGACACGGTAAACACACCTGTCCTGCTGTAAACTCACTGAGAGAGAGAGAGACTCCAGGACACAGATCAGAGAGAGGCTCGTTTAATTATACCGCAGATCACATACTCTGAAACGATAGATGGATGGATGAACAGACAGAAAGATGGATGATGGATGGATGAATGGATGATGAATAGACAGATAGATAGATGGATGGATGGATGGATAGAACGATGGATGGATGGATGGATGGATGGATAGATAGAACAATGGATGGATGGATGGATGATGAATGGACAGATAGATAGATGGATGGATAGAACGGTGGATGGATGGATGGACGGACAGATAGAACGATGGATGGATGGATGATGAATGGACAGATAGATACTGTAGATGGATGGATGGATGGATGGATGGAAAGATAGAACGATGGATGGATGGATGGATGGATGGACAGATAGAATGATGGATGGATGGATGGATAGATAGAACGATGGATGAATGGATGGATGGATGGATGGATGGATGATGAATGGACAGATAGAACGATGGATGAATGGATGGATGGATGAATGGACAGATAAATAGATGGATAGTTGGATGGATGGATGGATAGATAGAACGATGGATGGATGGATGGATAGACAGATAGAACAATGGATGGATGGATGGATAGATAGAATGATAGATGAATGGATGGATAGATGGATGGATGATGAATGGACAGATAGAACGGTGGATGAATGGATGGACAGATAGATACTGTAGATGGATGGATGGATGGATGGATGGAAAGATAGAACGATGGATGGATGGATGGATGGACAGATAGAACGATGGATGGATGGATGGATAGATAGAACGATGGATGAATGGATGGATGGATGATGAATGGACAGATAGAACGATGGATGAATGGATGGATGGATGAATGGACAGATAAATAGATGGATGGATGGATGGATGGATGAATGGACAGATAGAACGATGGATGGATGAATGGATGGATGGATACTGTAGATGGATGGATGGATGGAAAGATAGAACGATGGATGGATGGACAGATAGATACTGTAGATGGATGGATGGATGGATGGATGGAAAGATAGAACGATGGATGGATGGATGGATGGATGGATGGACAGATAGAACGATGGATGGATGGATGGATAGATAGAACGATGGATGAATGGATGGATGGATGATGAATGGACAGATAGAACGATGGATGAATGGATGGATGATGAATGGACAGATAGATAGATGGACAGATAGAACGATGGATGGATGGATGGATAGATAGAATGATAGATGAATGGATGGATAGATGGATGGATGATGAATGGACAGATAGAACGGTGGATGAATGGATGGACAGATAGATACTGTAGATGGATGGATGGATGGATGGATGGAAAGATAGAACGATGGATGGATGGATGGATGGACAGATAGAACGATGGATGGATGGATGGATAGATAGAACGATGGATGAATGGATGGATGGATGATGAATGGACAGATAGAACGATGGATGAATGGATGGATGGATGAATGGACAGATAAATAGATGGATGGATGGATGGATGGATGAATGGACAGATAGAACGATGGATGGATGAATGGATGGATGGATACTGTAGATGGATGGATGGATGGAAAGATAGAACGATGGATGGATGGACAGATAGATACTGTAGATGGATGGATGGATGGATGGATGGATGGAAAGATAGAACGATGGATGGATGGATGGATGGACAGATAGAACGATGGATGGATGGATGGATAGATAGAACGATGGATGAATGGATGGATGGATGATGAATGGACAGATAGAACGATGGATGAATGGATGGATGGATGAATGGACAGATAAATAGATGGATGGATGGATGGATGGATGAATGGACAGATAGAACGATGGATGGATGAATGGATGGATGGATACTGTAGATGGATGGATGGATGGATGGATGAATGGACAGATAGAACGATGGATGGATGAATGGATGGATGGATACTGTAGATGGATGGATGGATGGAAAGATAGAACGATGGATGGATGGACAGATAGATACTGTAGATGGATGGATGGATGGATGGATGGATGGAAAGATAGAACGATGGATGGATGGATGGATGGACAGATAGAACGATGGATGGATGGATGGATAGATAGAACGATGGATGAATGGATGGATGGATGATGAATGGACAGATAGAACGATGGATGAATGGATGGATGGATGAATGGACAGATAAATAGATGGATGGATGGATGGATGGATGAATGGACAGATAGAACGATGGATGGATGAATGGATGGATGGATACTGTAGATGGATGGATGGATGGAAAGATAGAACGATGGATGGATGGATGGATGGATGTACGGATGGAATGATGTATGGATGGATAAATGGAAAGATAAAATGATGGATGGATGGATGGACAGATAGAACGATGGATGAATGGATGGATGGATGAGACAGACAGATAGACTGATGAATGGATGGACGGATGGATGGATGGACAGAATGATAGATGAATAGATAGACAAACGGATAGATGAATGGATGATGGATGAATGGACAGATGGACGGATGAAACGATGGATGGATGAACGATAAATGGATGGATGAATGGATAGAATGATGGATGAACGATAAATGGATGGACGGATGGACGGACGGATAGAACGATGTATGGATGAACGGATAGAACGATAAATGGATGGATGAATGGATGGCAAAACAGAACCGCAAAACTTAATGACAAAAATAATGAATGAAAGTCTCAAACACCCTCCCCGTCTGTCATTGGTTGAGAAAACACAAAGCCCCGCCCCCAAACTCATGCCATTGGTTCAGCCAGTCCACTCAAAGAAACAGATCAGATCAGATTAATGCAGTAAATACTGCAGGAATCACAAACTTTACCTTTAAATGCTCCTCTAGCAAGTTTCCATCTTAAACTCAAAAGGTCTTGATTATTTGATATGGAATCAACTCTATAAATGTCTGATTCACCCTGTAAACTTCTTTTATGACTGAAGAACAGATGCGGTACACTGAGATCAACTGTTTCTAGTACTCTCCAAAAATAATATTTATGTATTTGAATTGCATATAAAAATGCCCATGCATTTGGATTACAGTTTTAACATAAACTAATAAACTTAATGTGATGCACATGGGTAAAAAAACTCTGGAAAACATCCTTCATCCTGCGCTTACTCCTGAAATCTTCCAGATGTGTCACATTCAGCCCTGGTGGTCATTAGAGACGCAAATACTTCCACTGATTGTAATATGTAAATATCAGAGGAACTTCCTCTTAATGTTGATGTTTATGTGTTATCTCTTTCAGGCGCAGCGCCCAATCACATCAAAGAGACGTTTATTCATGAGATTATGACAAAAATGGTCAAAAAACACACAGCTAGAGCGCTTTGCTATCTCAACACATTAGCGCTCGGCCTTATACGGTAAAAACAACACCAGATGATGATGTTGTGAAGCATGTAGTTTGATGATGTCTCCTTCAATAGAATATTTACCCCAGGATATTTCTAGAAAGGTCAGAAAATACAGTTTATCCGTGTTTGAAATATTTGAACTGGCTCGCACCAATAATGAAATACTGTTGTCGTAAATACTTCCCAGCGAAGATCTTTGAAAATGCATCCAAATTACAGTGAAGCGCAACCGTACGGTGCTCCACAGAGGACAAAAGGGATTTACAGGAGTAGGATTAAAACTTACTGATCATTTACTTCAACCACGTCATCCAAGATGTTCATTTCTTTCTTTCTTCAGTCGAAAAGGAATGAAGGTTTTTGAGGAAAACACTCCAGGATTTCTCCATAAAGTGTCTTCAATGGGGTCCAACGGGTCGAAGGTCCAGATGTGAGTTTCAGTGCAGCTTCAAAGTCTCGACACGATCCAGCCGAGGAATAAGAGTCTGATCTAGACAAACCAGCCGACATTTATAACAAAATACACATTTATATACTTTTAACCACTAATGCTGGTCTTGCACTAGCCACACATTACGTAATCATGTTGAAAGGCCACACGTGTTCCGGTCCAGAAACAAATTTTCTCCAACTTCAAAATCGTGCGACATTGTTGTTTTACCTTTAATTTTTTTTGTAAATGGCATTTGACTCAGTCTTTGCACGTTGGCTTTGTAAAAACACTGGGTCGGTTCTTGCACCTACGTCACGCTTGACCTTTCAACCTGATTACGTAATGTGTGTCGCATCACAGCTCGTGCAAGACCAGCATTAGTGGTTAAAAGTATATAAATGTGTATTTTGTTATAAATGTCGGCTGGTTTTATCTAGATCAGACTCTTATTCCTCGGCTGGATCGTGTCGAGACTTTGAAGCTGCACTGAAACTCACATCTGGACCTTCGACCCGTTGGACCCCATTGAAGACACTATATGGAGAAACATCCTGGAATGTTTTCCTCAAAAACCTCCATTTCTTTTCGACTGAACAAAGAAAGAAATTAACATCTTGGATGACGTGGTTGAAGTAAATGATCAGGAAACTTGAACTCCTCCTTTAAACAGTGAATTTTTAAGTGATCTCTTAATGTGGATTCAGATGGAAATGAGACGACCACACGACCTTGGTGTTTGTCATAAAACAGTCGGTAATTCGGCAGGGGAATATAATGTGGGAGGCGGGAGAAAAACACTGACATTCTGGATTCGGACGGCAATAAAATCACAGACTATCTCCTGTAAAATGTTAAAAATACCTCACGACCCCAAGAGAAACAATTACCGGCCCGAATAGCTCTGGAAAATGTTCACAAAACAAAAGTAAATACTCTGTATCATGTTAACTTCAGTTTACCATAAAAACTGCAGTTGGTTCTGATCTGAGGATTTACAGCTTCATTAAACACTCCTCAAGCTATAGACTATAGATTTGTACAGTCGCTCGCTCGAAAGGTCAGGCCATGATCTCCTGTGGTTGGAGGGACAGTAAATGTTAACAATGTTCTTAAGGATAGGAAATCGACTGCAGGTCGAGGCACACGACACACACACATCAATGAGGTCAAAGACCATTCCCTTCAAACGCGACTAAACACACGTTTCCCTTCTGGATTCACACGTCTGCACGCTGATAACTCTCTGCTTTTGTATTGTCATCTAGGTTCGGGCAAGTATATAGTGAGAGGATCTTCATTAAACGTCTGTTTAATCATCATGATGCCGACAGAACCCCATTAAGTCACAAGGACGTCAGGTGTTTCAAATTAAACCTGAGAGAGCCTCAGGGGCCGCACTTTCTGTGTTGATCATTAATCTTTCGTGATTTTTATGGCATCTCACAGTGAATATTCCTTCATTGATCTGAGCGATGTCCTGGAATAACTCCAGGCGCTTTCATTGGGATGAAAACACTCCAACACAGACGGATTTCGACTAACTCTCGAAGTTGAAATCGACCCGCAGAACCGGAGCTTCCAGGCATGAAGAACAAAAGCTATCCGTCGCGATCGGGTCCACTTAAATGTGTTTGGTGCCACAGTGTCATCCAGCGAAGGAATCGTTCCGCGGTTTCGTACGTGCGTCGCCGGGATAACAAACGACACCATTACTCCCAACACGGATCCTCTCTGGCCCACTTACACTGGAGTGCTGCGGTCGGCATCTCTACACGGCTCTCACACACACACACACACACACACACACACACACACACACACTCTCAATGTGCTGACATGTCTTTTGTAAAACTAGGTGCTTTTACTTCTGTGAGTCATTCCACATCCACTATAATGAGGGATCCACGGAAAAGGTCCTTATGAATTGTCAACATTACCCAAACCTGTTAAAATCATAAAAAATAAAATCATATTTATATATATATATATATATAAATATATATATATATATATATATATATACTGATAATTTAATTATATAATAAATATATTTTACATAAATAATACATTATATAAATGTACATATATTTTGACAACATAGTGTTTAGAAAATATATAATATATTTTTATTATAATTATATATATATATATATATATATTAATTTAACTTATTGTAATGACACTAGGGATCGACCGATATGGATTTTTTAGTGCCGATACCGATACCGATTTTTTCCCCATCAGCCTTAGCCGATGACCGATACGGGCTGCCGATTTTCTTGAGCCGATATTTGGAGCCGATACATTTTGCTCCCTCAATTTACATCATAAAAATGACATGTTAACAAATGTTACAGGTCTCAATTTAATAAAAGTAAGATTTATTTAACGTAAAAAAATCTATATTTAACAAATAGTAAAAACATGTGAGGTAGAACAAGAACAAGTAGATAAACAATATTTAACAAATATTAAAAACATGAGGTAGAACAAAAAAAAGTTCACTGCTGAAAATAAATATTTAAGCATAAATAAAATAATTACACTATTGCACACAGTAGCAACCAGCATAATAAAGTGCACAGTGCACACTGTACTTCATTTTAAAAGTAACGAACTATTTACTGCCATGGTTTAAATTTGTCTACATAAAATAAAATGAGCATGTCTAGTCTCTAATATCACTGCGATGGCGAGGGAGACACACACCACACGCGTCCAAACCTCAGCCAGGTGGTCGCAAAAAGCACGGAACAACGTTGGTATTACTTAATCCTATGACCAGTGTTCGTAACAGCTACCGTACGCATACTAGGGCTGTCAAAATTGTTCAAATGGCGTTTGTATATTCCCTCTAAAAAACATACTTGAGCATATCGTCGTGCATTTGGTCAATGACGCGCATTACGTCAATAACAGGACAAATTAATACAAAGAGAAATAACTAATAGTATTAAGTAGCTTATTTGAGTTTAAACATATTTGACAACGTATTACTACAAAAAAAACGAGTAAATCAACTAATGGCCAAGACCGCAGAGCTCACTCTGGCTCGCCCGGACGCGCAGGCGCACTCTCTCTCTCTCTCTCGCACTCACCCTCACGCTCTCCGCGCATACCGGTTTAAATGAACAACAACAAACAAATGTTGAGTGCTGATCAAGAGTTTTGTGCAAGCAATTTAAGGTATATAGCAGGCTTCATTCAGTGATTGAAACAAATACATTAATTGAAGTTTCACAGAACATAGAACCGACACTGAGCGCTCCGAGCGAGCTGTGCTGTGGTAACGTTAGTCTGCTACCGCGGGCGTGTTTTTCCACATTCGAATATTAATTTTCACCTTCAAAATTCAGTTTTTTTTAAACTATTCGAATATATATTCGTATTTAGAATATTCATTGACAGCCCTAATGCATACTGAACGGATAGCCTACAGCTATTTGCAGCTCCCTAAATACAATGGCAAGCAAGCAGTTTTATAGACGAGTCATTCGCGTTTTCCATTTGGACCCACAAACTTGCTTAGCTATATAGTTGCAACCACATAACAGTTATAAAGCAACGTGTTTCCATTTTCAAAGTGTTTGACAATATTTCAGCAGTCAAACAGTTAAAAGATGCTTTGAAAGTTTAAAAGTTACCGTTATCTTGAAGCGCAGGTTGCACTCTGCTAGTGGGGGAGGGACAGTGCAGGGTCTGCACGTGAACTGCAGCGTCTCCAGCAGCACAGAGCTGCCTGTGGACGCCTGTCTATAAATAATGCCGGGAAAAAACTATCGGCGAACGCAGCAGCCGCATATCGGCCGATTCCGATACACGTAAAAAACGCAAATATCGGCCCGATATATCGGCCGGCCGATATATCGGTCGATCACTAAATGACACGTCACTTATTTTAATATTAAACATATGTTTAGAAAATATATATTTTTATTTCAATTATATATATATATATTTATTGCAATGACTCGTGACATTATTTCAATATTAAATATTGTCATTTTTCTATGTGAAATTAGTGTGAAACATTCAATGATTATCTTTATTGAAAAAAAAAAACATATCCGCGGAAAATATTTGAATTGTCTATAAAATAAATTAAAATCTTAACAAAATATAATCTTCATTGTTTGTTCTTAAATGGCTTAAGAAAATGACCAGATGATAATTTCAACTAAAGAGAAATTGTTGCTAAGAAGATTCAAAACTAACAAACATAGTAAAAAGTGCATATAAACTGCGATATGCTGCTTAATTTTATATTGCCAGTGAAATGGATTATGAATATTCAATATATATCGCTCAACTCTTGCTCCTATCATCTGAAATGTCAGTGTTTAGTGTGACGGGTCTTTGAAAGCAGCCTGAAAGAGTCTTTTCAGCAGTTTATCTAATAGCTTAAGAAAAATGACTTCACAGCCGTGAGCTGAAGATAAAATCACAGGCATGTCAACGGAAGGCACTGATGGAGCGTATCAGTGTGTAGAGAGAGATGCAGCGTGGCCTTTAGCGGAGTGACGTCACAGTCAGTGCGGACGCGTGATGCTGACCGGACAGATCTGCTTCACAGGTGTGAGCTAACTCTCATTAGCGCTCGAGGACGTCATGCATCATGTCGGTCATAACCTGTACGACCTGTAGGGCGGCGCTCTAACGGCTCGCAGACTTTCATTAGCGCTCAAGGACGTCATGCATCATGTCGGTCATAACCTGTACGACCTGTAGGGCGGCGCTCTAACGATTCGCGGACTCTCATTAGCGCTCAAGGACGTCATGCATCATGTCGGTCATAACCTGTACGACCTGTAGGGCGGCGCTCTAACGGCTCGCAGACTTTCATTAGCGCTCGAGGACGTCATGCATCATGTCGGTCATAACCTGTACGACCTGTAGGGCGGCGCTCTAACGACTCGCGGACTCTCATTAGCGCTCGAGGACGTCATGCATCATGTCGGTCATAACCTGTACGACCTGTAGGGCGGCGCTCTAACGATTCGCGGACTCTCATTAGCGCTCGAGGACGTCATGCATCATGTCGGTCGTAACCTGTACGACCTGTAGGGCGGCGCTCTAACGACTCGCGGACTCTCATTAGCGCTCAAGGACGTCATGCATCATGTCGGTCATAACCTGTACGACCTGTAGGGCGGCGCTCTAACGACTCGCAGACTTTCATTAGCGCTCAAGGAAGTCATGCATCATGTCGGTCATAACCTGTACGACCTGTAGGGCGGCGCTCTAACGATTCGCGGACTCTCATTAGCGCTCGAGGGCGTCATGCATCATGTCGGTCATAACCTGTACGACCTGTAGGGCGGCGCTCTAACGACTCGCGGACTCTTATTAGCGCTCGAGGACGTCATGCATCATGTCGGTCATAACCTGTACGACCTGTAGGGCGGCGCTCTAACGATTCGCGGACTCTTATTAGCGCTCGAGGACGTCATGCATCATGTCGGTCATAACCTGTACGACCTGTAGGGCGGCGCTCTAACGGCTCGCGGACTCTCATTAGCGCTCAAGGACGTAATGTATCATGTCGGTCATAACCTGTACGACCTGTAGGGCGGCGCTCTAACGGCTCGCGGACTCTCATTAGCGCTCGAGGACGTCATGCATCATGTCGGTCGTAACCTGTACGACCTGTAGGGCGGCGCTCTAACGGCTCGCGGACTCTCATTAGCGCTCAAGGACGTCATGCATCATGTCGGTCATAACCTGTACGACCTGTAGGGCGGCGCTCTAACGACTCGCAGACTTTCATTAGCGCTCAAGGAAGTCATGCATCATGTCGGTCATAACCTGTACGACCTGTAGGGCGGCGCTCTAACGATTCGCGGACTCTCATTAGCGCTCGAGGGCGTCATGCATCATGTCGGTCATAACCTGTACGACCTGTAGGGCGGCGCTCTAACGACTCGCGGACTCTTATTAGCGCTCGAGGACGTCATGCATCATGTCGGTCATAACCTGTACGACCTGTAGGGCGGCGCTCTAACGATTCGCGGACTCTTATTAGCGCTCGAGGACGTCATGCATCATGTCGGTCATAACCTGTACGACCTGTAGGGCGGCGCTCTAACGACTCGCGGACTCTCATTAGCGCTCAAGGACGTAATGTATCATGTCGGTCATAACCTGTACGACCTGTAGGGCGGCGCTCTAACGGCTCGCGGACTCTCATTAGCGCTCGAGGACGTCATGCATCATGTCGGTCGTAACCTGTACGACCTGTAGGGCGGCGCTCTAACGGCTCGCGGACTCTCATTAGCGCTCAAGGACGTCATGCATCATGTCGGTCATAACCTGTACGACCTGTAGGGCGGCGCTCTAACGATTCGCGGACTCTCATTAGCGCTCGAGGACGTCATGCATCATGTCGGTCGTAACCTGTACGACCTGTAGGGCGGCGCTCTAACGACTCGCGGACTCTCATTAGCGCTCGAGGACGTCATGCATCATGTGGGTCATAACCTGTACGACCTGTAGGGCGGCGCTCTAACGACTCGTGGACTCTCATTTGCGCTAGAGGGCGTCATGCATCATGTGGGTCATAACCTGTACGACCTGTAGGGCGGCGCTCTAACGACTCGCAGACTTTCATTAGCGATCGAGGACGTCATGCATCATGTGGGTCATAACCTGTACGACCTGTAGGGCGGCGCTCTAACGACTCGCGGACTCTCATTTGCGCTAGAGGGCGTCATGCATCATGTGGGTCATACCCTGTACGACCTGTAGGGCGGCGCTCTAACGACGCGCAGACTCTCATTAGCGCTTGAGGGCGTCATGCATCATGTCGGTCATAACCTGTACGACCTGTAGGGCGGCGCTCTAACGACTCGCGGACTCTCATTAGCGCTCGAGGACGTCATGCATCATGTCGGTCATAACCTGTACGACCTGTAGGGCGGCGCTCTAACGACTCGCGGACTCTCATTAGCACTCGAGGACGTCATGCATCATGTGGGTCATAACCTGTACGACCTGTAGGGCGGCGCTCTAACGACTCGCGGACTCTCATTAGCGCTCAAGGACTTAATGTATCATGTGGGTCATAACCTGTACGACATGTAGGGCGGCGCTCTAACGACTCTCGGACTCTCATTAGCGCTCGAGGACGTCATGCATCATGTCGGTCATAACCTGTACGACCTGTAGGGCGGCGCTCTAACGACTCGCAGACTTTCATTAGCGCTCGAGGACGTCATGCATCATGTCGGTCATAACCTGTACGACCTGTAGGGCGGCGCTCTAACGACTCGCAGACTCTCATTAGCGCTCGAGGACGTCATGCATCATGTCGGTCATAACCTGTACGACCTGTAGGGCGGCGCTCTAACGACTCGCGGACTCTCATTAGCGCTCGAGGACGTCATGCATCATGTCGGTCATAACCTGTACGACCTGTAGGGCGGCGCTCTAACGACTCTCGGACTCTCATTAGCGCTCGAGGACGTCATGCATCATGTGGGTCATAACCTGTACGACCTGTAGGGCGGCGCTCTAACGACTCTCGGACTCTCATTAGCGCTCGAGGACGTCATGCATCATGTGGGTCATAACCTGTACGACCTGTAGGGCGGCGCTCTAACGACTCGCGGACTCTCATTAGCGCTCGAGGACGTCATGCATCATGTGGGTCATAACCTGTACGACCTGTAGGACGGCGCTCTAACGACTCGCGGACTCTCATTAGCGCTCGAGGACGTCATGCATCATGTGGGTCATAACCTGTACGACCTGTAGGGCGGCGCTCTAACGACTCGCAGACTCTCATTAGCGCTCGAGGACGTCATGCATCATGTCTCGTGGTTCATGAACGAACACCACATTCATCACACAGCTGGAGTTAGCCCAGTTAGCCTCAGACACCGTCTCCAGGGACAAGCAGAGAAAACTACCCCGGTCAGACGGAAACGGTATATTTGCCAGACATGGATATTTCTGTAACACTGACAGTCACACTTGTGTCTGATTAGCTTAACAACACCTGTGTTTACCTGTGTTATTGTTCACCGGTTGAATCAATCATGCAGAATCTTAAAGTGCCATCTTGCCAGTCTTGTTCAAAGCACTATATTAACTGTAAAAAAATATTGTTGGTTTAACTTAAAATATTAAGTTACCTGGTTGCCTTAAATTTTTAAGTTCATTGAAATGGAGAAATTTAGTTAATACAATGAAGGAGATTGATTTAATCTTCAGAAACTCAAAATATTATGTTATCTGAACCACATAAATTATTTAAGTTGATTTGACAAAATAAAAAAATGTTGTGATTACAAATCATGAACATATTTTTTTACAGTGTATATATAATTGAATATATAATAAAAATAAATATATAGTTTTAAATACATAAACTCATACATAATATAAATAAAATCCATGCATTGTGATTTTCTGTGATGTATAAATAATATAACAATATAATAAAATTTGTTTATATATATATATATATATATATATATATATATATATAATATGTACACAAATAGTTAAAAAATAATAATATATAATTAATTAAAAATATATTATAATTTAATATACAATAAAAATAAATATAGTTTTAAATACATAAACTCATACATGATATTTAAATCCCTGAGATGCATTGTGATTTTCTGTGATGTATAAATACTATAATAAAATAATAATAATAATTTGTTTA
This sequence comes from Rhinichthys klamathensis goyatoka, assembly GCF_029890125.1. Taxonomy (NCBI): domain Eukaryota; kingdom Metazoa; phylum Chordata; class Actinopteri; order Cypriniformes; family Leuciscidae; genus Rhinichthys; species Rhinichthys klamathensis. Next base: position 155,297 of record NW_026607134.1, on the reverse strand, counting down.
TATGTATAATATACACATAAATAGTTTAATATATTTTTTTTATAAATTAAATATATAATTTATACAAAATATATTATAATTTAATATAGAATAAAAATAAATAAATAGTTTTTAAAAACATTAATTCTTATATGATAAAAAACCCCATTATGTATTGTAATTTTCTGATGTTAAAAATAAATATAATTTTAAATTGTATATTTAATTATTAACATAAATTGATTTTTGATTTTTTTAACAACTTTGAAAATATATTTGCTGCTCATAATTTTAAAGAAGCTTCCCAACACTGATAATAAACGCTATTATACATGTATGTAATAATGATTGCTCAAAGCGGCTCCGTTATGATTAAGCCATCTATGATGTTCCCTGTATTTTAATCTTCTGAAAGCTTTCAGTGTGACTGTGTCGGGCGTCACGATCCATCACTGCGACGCGAGTAACCTTTGGTGAGCGTCACGGCTTGAAGCGAGCGCTCTTTAAGCTGAAGTGCAGTTTCTCTCGCGTCAGGGACGGGTTAGTGTCTCCTCTAATGTCCCTGGCACTCGTTCTCCGTGAGTCTGCAGTGAAAGCCCAATTACTGACGCCCAATGCAAACACTCAGGCTACGTCCACAGTCACTCAATTCACATTATTCGTGTAGCGCTTTTCACAACACACATCATTTCAAAGCAGCTTTAAAGAAAATGCATGAGTCCACATTACAATAGAGTGATCTGTTATCAGAGGAAACTGTCTAAGTTATGTATTTCAGAAATGTATATATACAAAATAACAGTTAGCGAAAAATCCGGATACATTTGAAAACGGCGTTTTCGTTTTAAAACGCTCTCCGTCCATACATATTTTCTTATTTTTTTTCTTTTTAATAAATACATATTTCATAAGATAATGTTGTTTAACACAATATTTTAGCTTAAACAGTGATTGTGTGAAATATCGCATTTAAATCCACCTCACTAATTTACTCCTAAAGTTCCCGAATCATTAAACTCAAGGACTCCACGGCTAATCAGGCTTCATTAGCCGCTAGTCTCGTGGCGTCTGTGCTTGACTAAAGGAACGCTAATGCTGAAGGATGACATGATGAATCCAGAGACAGATAAAGCCTCAGACACGCTCCGTAACGCTGGATTACTGCGTCTGAAGTCCCTCGCCGGCGGAGCAAACGACCATCACAATCACACGGACAGTAAACGGACACGAGTGACGGCTCCGGCGGGATATTAGTGACGAAAGGCGTGTTTTCTGAGCGTCCATCGCTCATGCAGTGTTTTCTCCAGGTCACGCGGCTAATAGAGGGCGACTCGTGTGATGAACGCTCTGAACTGCCCTTTTATAGGATTAGTTCACCTCGAAATGAACATTTCCTGATAATTTACTCACCCCAATGCCATCCAATATGTTCATGTCTTTCTTTCTTCAGTGGAAAAGAAATTAAGTATTTGAGGAAAACATTTCAGGATTTTTCTCCACACAATGGACTTCAATTGCAACCAACATGTTGAAGTCCAAATCAATGCAGTTTCAAACGGCTCTGAAGAGCTTCAACGGCTCTGCACGATCCCAGCTGAGGAACAAGGTCTTATCTAGCCAAACCATCGCCCATTTTCTAAAAAAAATAAACATTTATATACTTTTTAACCACAATTGTTTGTCTTGTGCTGGTCTGCGACGCGCCTGGGGTTACGTCATCACGTTGGAAACATCATATTTTTTTTTAAATAATAATAATTAGTGCTGTCAAATGATACAAATATTTAATCGCGATTAATCGCATTAATGTCATAGTTAACTCGCGATTAATCGCATTAATGTCATAGTTAACTCGCGATTAATCGCATTAATGTCATAGTTAACTCGCGATTAATTGCATTAATGTCATAGTTAACTCGCGATTAATCGCATTAATGTCATAGTTGACTCGCGATTAATCGCATTAATGTCATAGCTAACCCGCGATTAATCGCATTAATGTCATAGTTAACTCGCGATTAATCGCATTAATGTCATAGTTAACTCGCGATTAATCGCATTAATGTCATAGTTAACTCGCGATTAATCACATTAATGCCATAGTTAACTCGCGATTAATCGCATTAATGTCATAGTTAACCCGCGATTAATCGCATTAATGTCATAGTTAACTCGCGATTAATCGCATTAATGTCATAGTTAACTCGCGATTAATCGCATTAATGTCATAGTTGACTCGTGATTAATCGCATTAATGTCATAGTTAACCCGCGATTATTCGCATTAATGTCATAGTTAACTCGCGATTAATCGCATTAATGTCATAGTTAACTCGCGATTATTCGCATTAATGTCATAGTTAACTCGCGATTAATCGCATTAATGTCATAGTTAACTCGCGATTAATCGCATTAATGTCATAGTTAACTCGCGATTAATCGCACATTTTTATCTATTCTAAATGTCTCTTGATTTCTTTTTGTGCCATTATTTTTTCTCATTTTAATGCTCTTATCAACATGGAAAAGTGGATCGGTTTGCTTTGTGCAAATGTTTTATATTGAAAACAACATTGGCATATACTGTGTTCAATTTCACACTAACATTCTCACTCGGAGCAAATAATCTCTCACACAATGTAACACTGTCCATCAATAAAAGGGTGAAAGAAATACTGACGAGGTCCTGATATTGACGAGGGGGCGGAGAATTCGCATCAGCTGTGTGTGTGTGTGTGTGTGTGTGTGTGTGTGTGCTTGGCCATCATCAAGTGGTGTTTCAGACTGGACGTGCTGCGATGATGATAGCTCAGTTCACAACGACAAAACACACAGATCACTTTGGTCTCGTCAATGGAACCATTTGGCAACTTTTTAAAAGTTAACTTTCCATTCAGAATCTTATTGGCATCCATTTCGGCGTCTCGCGCTCGTCATCCACTCAAAACGTAACGTTAACCTACTATTTGGCCGGCTCGCAGACCTAAACAAATGTGTGCGGCGTGCCTGTTGTTTTGTTTCCGGTCTAGCTAGATCCGCTTGCGCTTTCAAAGCGTCCTCGCACGGCGCAAGCCATTGAAATTAATGGGTTTCATAGCGTAGCGCCGCGCATGCCGCGTCCTGTTGCAAAAGCATGTGAAAAAAACCTACAAAGTTTGCTAGGCCAAAAAGACCGTTAATCGCGCAATAAAAAATTTGCATTAACGCCGTTAATAACGCGTTTAACTGACAGCCCTAATAATAATAAATTAAAACAAAGATGTCAGACGATTTTGAAGTTGGAGGAGAAAACGGGAGAAAATGAGATGGAAATTTTCGCCCTTCCCTGCCTTTTTGTACCGGAGTACACAGACAAATAACTTAGATAGATGACGCGACGCGTGACGTTTCCAACGTGATGACGTAAAGCCGTCGCCGTTTCTCAGAAAAAACCTGAAATGTTTTCCTCAAAAAACTTAAGTTCTTTTCCACTGAAGAAAGAAAAAATTGAACATCTTGGATGGCATTGGGGCGAGTAAATTATCAGGACATTTTCATTTTGAGGTGAACTAATCCTTTAAACTCGGCAGGCGAGGATGGAATGAAGATCAGCAGAAACTGAGGAAATATCAGCCGCTCTCGCATTAACAGCAGCGAACCTCAACACATATGATGAAGCCACATCACATTACACCAGTGTACAGCAGATTCCTGACGCTCTTCACTCCACACGACTCTACACACACCAATTCCATTCCAGAAATTAACAATCAAGCTGAATTGTAATTCACTTTTACCTCTTATGGACACTTAACTTCCCAGAATAATCTAATTTATTCAATGTATATGCTATTAATAGATTCATATTTGTATGTCATGCCACTTAAAAAAATATTTAGATAGCTGCGTAAATTGATTTCACAGTATTAACCCTAATTTTAGAGAAATTTAAATCGGTTAATTTGTTTTAATAAAATAAATACATAAAAGTAGTCAAAATGAATGCAATTATTCATGTTTTTGTCACTATTTGGCAATTTATAGACCAATTTTCAGTTGGTAAACATGGTGGTGTTTTTGTGTGGGCGGAGCTTAGGTGGAGGCAGAACGATCCCTCTGGCCACTTTTGTTAGCTTGTTTTTTAACAATGACTGGAGAAAATCCGATTTTATCTTAATGTGTAAGGTCACTCAGTGTCCAGAACCACGATTGTTATTTTCTAAAGTTAATTTTAACGGACGGAACCAGATTGGCTGACCCGTACTGAACACGTTCACTCAATGATGGACGATCTGACAGGATTACCGCTAACGCTACCTCCGGTTGAGTGGCCGGACTTCTACACCTATCCGATAGAGAAACCGAGGGCGTATAAATCTTTAGATGTCTATAACTGTGTGCTGAATGGTCATGTAAAGACTTGTGTGTGCGATCCGCAGTTCTGCCGAGCCAGCGCCGAGAAGACGACGATGTAAAGAGTGACATTACGGTGCAATGTTAATGATGTGAGTATTTGCTAGAAATAAAAATTCAGATAGAGCATATTCATTTTTCATCGATTCTTGCACCCAACAACACAACAAGATGACATTTAAGAATAATAATAATAATTTAAGCTCCTTATTATGTAGCCGAATCTGTGCTGGTTTGTATTGGCCGCCTCCAGTTTTGCCTCCAGCTAGCGCTGTGGCGTAACTGTGACGTCGGCTCGAAATTGGTCTATTAGTCAAAATTAATAATGCAATTATTGATGTTTTTGTCACTATTTGGCAATTTATTAGTCAAATGACTGAAATTATTTATTGTCACTTTTTGGCTATTTATTACTCAAAAATAATATTGCAATTATTGATGTTTTTGTCACTATTTGGCTATTGATTAGTCAAAATTAATAATGATATTATTGATGTTTTTATTTATGTTGTGTTTTTTTTTTTTTTTTTTTTTTTACTAATTGGCTATTTATTTATTTATTAGGGATAATTCTGTCAAAAATTAAAATGTCGTCCCAAACCTGCATGACTTTTGTTTCTTCTGTGGAACAAAAAAAAAACTATATTTCAACAACAACAAAAAATTCTAAATACAATTAAAGTTAATTGAAAGGCAACGTTCTTGAAACATGAGTGTCCTGCGAGAGAAATACAGTCACACGGGTCTGGACTGACACGAGGGCGAGTGAATGACTCTTGTTTAGGAGAACCAGCGTGATCCCAGTCTGGAGCACTGCATTAAAGTCCACTCGTCTCACAGTCGTCACACACACATTTATTGTAGCGCTTCCATCTCTGTTTGGTGTAGGATCACACCTGACGCCTGAAGCGAGACCTGAAGCCGCTCTCACACACACACCGTGAGCGATGGTGGCGCACACAGGCCATCAGACGTGATTTATTACAACAACTACACACGCTGTTTGTGCATCGCTGGAAATAATGGCCTCGTGTTCCTCCGCTCCAACACACATGAAGATAAAAATAGCCGGCGAGTGAAATGAGGAAATGATTCTTGTTTGTTTACGACCGCTTGACGGGGACGCGACGTATATATGCTTTATTTGCAGCACAGCCCTGGTCACTGGGGACTCGGCTCGTGCTGGATGTGGAAGATACATGTAAAACATCATGTAATGCCATCAGTAATGTGTAAAGGCTGTGGAGAACGAGTGATCGCCCCTGTGCACTGGGAAAAACAACAAGTACAATTTACTTCAAAAATATTAGTGCAAAAACTTGCCAAAGAAAAATTAAGTACATTTCACACGCATATTTTTTAAGTACATTTAATAGATTCATATTTGTATGTCATGCCACTTAAAACGCTGTAGTGGACATGTTGTTATGCTAATTGTCAAAATAAAAATATTTAGATAGCTGCGTAAATTGATTTCACAGTATTAACCCTAATTTTAGAGAAATCTAAATCAGTTCATTTGTTTTAGCCATCATAAAATAAATACATAAAAGTAGTCAAAATGAACGGTCAATTATTGATGTTTTTGTCACTATTTGGCTATTAATTAGTCAAATGAATGAAATGATTTATTGACACTCTTTGGCTATGTATTACTTAAAATTAATGCAATTATTGATGCTTTTATTGACACTCTTTGGCTATTTATTACTCGAAATTAATATTGCAATTATTGATGTTTTTGTCACTATTTGGCTATTGATTAGTCAAAATTAATAATGATATTATTGATGTTTTTTATGTTGTCTTTTTTTTGTTGTTGTTGTACTAATTGGGTATTAATTTATTGCGCACAAAAAGTATTCTCGTCGCTTGATAAACTTAAGATTAAGCCACTGTCGTCACTCTGACTACACTCACCTAAAGGATTATTAGGAACACCTGTTCAATTTCTCATTAATGCAATTATCTAATCAACCAATCACATGGCAGTTGCTTCAATGCATTTAGGGGTGTGGTCCTGGTCAAGACAATCTCCTGAACTCCAAACTGAATGTCAGAATGGGAAAGAAAGGCGATTTAAGCAATTTTGAGCGTGGCATGGTTGTTGATGCCAGACGGGCCGGTCTGAATATTTCACAATCTGCTCAGTTACTGGGATTTTCACGCACAACCATTTCTAGGGTTTACAAAGAATGGTGTGAAAAGGGAAAAACATCCAGTATGCGGCAGTCCTGTGGGCGAAAATGCCTTGTTGATGCTAGAGGTCAGAGGAGAATGGGCCGACTGATTTAAGCTGATAGAAGAGCAACTTTGACTGAAATAACCACTCGTTACAACCGAGGTATGCAGCAAAGCATTTGTGAAGCCACAACACACACAACCTTGAGGCGGATGGGCTACAACAGCAGAAGACCCCACCGGGTACCACTCATCTCCACTACAAATAGGAAAAAGAGGCTACAATTTGCAAGAGCTCACCAAAACTGGACAGTTGAAGACTGGAAAAATGTTGCCTGGTCTGATGAGTCTCGATTTCTGTTAAGACATTCAGATGGTAGAGTCAGAATTTGACGTAAACAGAATGAGAACATGGATCCATCATGCCTTGTTACCACTGTGCAGGCTGGTGGTGGTGGTGTAATGGTGGGGATGTTTTCTTGGCAAATTTTAGGCCCCTTAGTGCCAATTGGGCATCGTTTAAATGCCACGGCCTACCTGAGCATTGTTTCTGACCATGTCCATCCCTTTATGGCCACCATGTACCCGTCCTCTGATGGCTATTTCCAGCAGGATAATGCACCATGTCACAAAGCTCGAATCATTTCAAATTGGTTTCTTGAACATGACAATGAGTTCACTGTACTAAAATGGCCCCCACAGTCACCAGATCTCAACCCAATAGAGCATGTTTGGGATGTGGTGGAACGGGAGCTTTGTGCCCTGGATGTGCATCCCACAAATCTCCATCAACTGCAAGATGCTATCCTATCAATATGGGCCAACATTTCTAAAGAATGCTTTCAGCACCTTGTTGAATCAATGTCACGTAGAATTAAGGCAGTTCTGAAGGCGAAAGGGGGTCAAACACAGTATCAGTATGGTGTTCCTAATAATCCTTTAGGTGAGTGTATTTTAACGATGTCTTTAATAACTTTTCTGGGCCGGCAAGTTTCGATCCCTTAGAAGCCTATGGAGGAGTGATCCAGCTCTCAGATTTAATCAGAAATATCTTAATGTGTGTTCTGAAGATGAACGAAAGTCTTACGGGGTTGAACAACATGAGGGAGAGTCATTACTGACAGAGTTTACATTTTGGGGTGAACTATCCCTTTAACGTAACGCGTTATGCTAACAAGCTAGTTGCACAGGCCATGAAATAACACATTAGCGGACCGGAGGGAATCATATGGATTTTTTCCCCCAG